>NC_056734.1:190594204-190719550 GCF_019279795.1 Protopterus annectens
TTTTTTGGGGAGTTTTAGTTAGCCATGAGTTATATTCCATGGAGTTGGGAGTTTTGTATGTAGCCAATATAGGATGGTGTAGGAGATATCAGCGTTTAACAGCACAGCTCTGGGACAACTGCCTTACAGGGAGTGAGCTTAGTGTTATCTTTATGCTAGCAGACTGCCCAGGGAGAGCATGTGTATTAACCATCAGAATCTTACCTATTATCACCGAGCATTGCTTTACACAGTGATACATCTACATTGTTTTTCTTCAGTTGAGGGAGAATAAGCATTCTGTAGCAGCACCAGACTTGTACAATGAAAAGATTTGTATAGTTATTTAAAGTAATTGTATAAAGCATTTTGGTTTGTTTTTTGGGGTCCTGCTGGAGTTCTGATGATTTGAAAACTTGGATTCTGCTAAAGGCAGCCATGAAATATAGACAAAGAAGGGAACCTTCAACGGCTGTCTGTAGATCATCAGTAGAGTGCTGACAGTTAAAGCTGCTACTTCATTGGAGTCGCAGCAAATACACTGCTGTGTGTATAAGGCAGATTCAGTGGGTACATGTCATTCTCTTGACACCTCTTCTGTTGAATCCCTTTTCATATATTTATGATGTTTGTGGAATGTCTAGGTGTCTTCCCACAGTGAGACAGGGAGATTGCAGGGTGGGTTTGCTCCCTGCAAAAAAAAAAAAAGTTTATTTTGAAGTTTTCTTAAAATAATTTTGGTAGATTTTTATTTTTTTTTTGCTAGAATAGTGTTTAACAAGCATCACCTCACAGCAAGAGGTTCTCCGGTTCGATCCTCGGCTGGGGTGCCTTCTGTGCGGAGTCTGCATGTCCTCCCTGTGGTCGCGTGGGTTTCCTCCGGGTGCTCCAGTTTCCTCCCACATCCCAAAGACATGCTGTAGGTGGATTGGACTCTCTAAATTGGCCCTAGGTGTGCATGTGTGCATCTTCCGTGGAAGGGTGGATGCCGTACTGGCAACTCGACACTGTAAAACTCCACTGACAATCATGAGCGGACAGGTGATCCGCTGTAGCGACCCCTAAATGGGAAAAGCCGAAAGAAGAAGTGTTTAACAAAAGTGTTGTTGATCTATCAATACAAATCCAATTCAGCATCTCAAACCCTCTAACTAGAAGTGGATATTTAACTATATTATTTATCCCTCTTCTGCAGGGTGCTGCAGACAACGTGCGTATTAATGAAGATAAGTAAGTAAATATTTCCACCTTTTAAGTCTCTAGAGTTGTCTGATTTTCCCTTACAGTTCCATTGCTATGCATTGTCAGTAAGTTTTCTAGCCGTCACGGTCTCTGTACTAATGCCATGTTGCAACAGCTTGCATATAGGTATTTGCAACATACATCATCATCAGTTCTGGAATTTTCAGCTGAGAGTCAAAATCAAAGTAAACTTTATTGTCGATCAGAAATGCATAGCAGTGCAAGCTGTTACTTTGGTCGCCGTGCAAGACAAAACAATGAACACATAGTTTGAATGACAGTAAGGCTGGTACACATACAGTAATAATTAAAATATTGACAAAACAATAAATGACAACAATTGGACAAGAAGACATTAGACAATATTATACTAGTAGGTATTGCAAGACTATGACATCACATTGTGACTGCTTAGAATATTGCACTTCATCAGATGTAGTATGATGTATTCTGATGTTTATATTGCATATGTGTGGAGTGGTGATTCACTCCTGACTATTGCACATTTAGGATGTAATAGCATAAAAAGTCAAGCTAACTGTACCAGTTATTGAAGCAGTTTGCCAGAGTGATTACTATAGCTGATACTTCATAGCAAGTGGCATATTGATGTAATTATTCGCTGTCATGCCTGGCATTCAAGCTGAGCAGCCATATGGATAGAGGGAAGAAGCTCCTGTTCAGTCTAGATGTTTTGCCGTGTAACCTGCAATACCGCCTGCCCAAGGAAAGGCAGAAGTACATGCCATGGGCAGGGTGAGTCGGATTATTGATTATCTTCCTAGCCCTTCCCACACACCAAGTCTTGTGCAGATCATCTGTGGATGGTATCGAGGAACCAGTGACTTTCCGCTGTCCCCACTACCCTAAGGAGGGTCTCGTGGTCAGATGCTGTGCAATTACCATATCAAACTGTGATGATGTTTGAGAGGATGATCTTGATGGTCCCCCTGTAGAAGGCTTTGATGATGGACTGAGACAGGTTTTCCTTCCTCAGTTTCCATAGGAAGTGCAAACATTGTTGTGTCTTCTTCACTGTGTAGTTAATATGAGTTGACCAGGATAGGTCATCTGAGATGTGCACCCCCAGGAGCTTGGTGTTTTAGATTCTTTCCACTGACACCCCATTAATTTCCAGTCATTGATGTATTTCCTAAGCCCTCCTGAAGTCCACTATTAATTCTTTGGTCTTGCTAATATGTAAGGCCAGATTGTTCTGGTTGCACCAGCCTATCAGATGCTCCACTTCATCCCTGTAGGCTGTTTCCTCACTATTTCTGACAAGACCTACGACATTGGTATCATCTGTGAATATGATGATTTTATTAGATTCATGCTTGGCCATGAAGTCGTGCGTCAGTGAACAGCAGAGGACTCAGGACGCAGCCCTGAGGGACACCCATGCTTAATGTAATACTTATGGTACTGTTATTTCCCACACATACTTTTAGGGGTCTGTTGATGAGAAAGTCCAGTATCCAGTTATATAGGGGGGTGTTGATGCCTAGCTGTATCAGCTTTGATATCAGATTCTGGGGGATGACTGTGTTAAAGGCGGAACTAAAATTGATAAACAGCATTCTGACATAGCAATTCTTGTTCTCTACATGTTCCAACAATTCATGAAGTGCTATAGCTGTTGCATCAGCCATGCAGCGGTTATATCTATAAGCAAACTGTAATGTATCCAGTGTTGCAGGTAGGCTTGAAGAGATATAGTTATTGATCAACCCGCTCAAAACACTTCATTACTGTTGATGTAAGAGCAACTGGCTGGTAATCATTTAGGCTTGCTGATTGGGATTTTTTGGGTAAGGGAATGGTTGTCTTATTTTTGAAGAAACTGGGTAAAATGGCTAGTTGCAGGGAGGTGGTAAATGTATCTGTTAGTAGAGTGGACAGTTAGGTAGCACAATCTCTTGGAACCCTTCCCATAATATTATCAGGACCAGCTGCTTTTCTTGGGTTTACTCATCTCAGGGTCTTCAGAACATCAAATGTTCTTAGACATAGTACCTCCTCACCCTTTTCGACAGGGAGCTTATTTGGAACAGTGTTGTCCATATCAAATCTGCTGAAGTAGGTGTTTAGTTTGTTCAGAAATTCTGTGTTGCCATCACATGGGGAGGATGGAGGCCTGTAGTCGATTATGGCTTGAATGCCTTTCCAGGTATTGAAGTGTCCCTGAATTTTACGTCCATAGGTCCTCTTAGCCTCCTTTCTACCTCTACTTAGGTTTGCTCTGGCCTCTCTTAGGGCATCCTTGTCTTTTGATTTAAATACAGCATTTCATGCCTTTAGGAGCTCATATACTTCACCAGCTAGCCAGGGTTTCTGATTAGTGTGCATGGCGATATATTTGATTACTGTTACATCATCAACACATTTTGAAATATAGGCCATTACAGATTCCGTATACTCCTCCAGGTCAATACTGTGTTTCTTTATAGCTGTATCTCTAAACACTGACCAGTTCGTACATTCGAAGCAGACTTGTAGTGCCAAGAGTGCTCCCTCGGGCCATATCCTTACTTGTTTGGTTATAGGTTTGCCTCTTTTCAGCAGTGGTGTGTATGCAGGAAGTAGCATGATGGCCAGCAAAATTTGTCACCAACTACCAACTTAGTTCTTGTAGTGCTTCTAATTCTGTCTCAGATTAGTTTAGGTGTGATAAGTACAATCCATGCATGATGCCTTTATGCATGAAGTTCGTGCAGATATGTAAGAGGAAATGTTATTTATAGCCATGTGGTTACAGAACAGTAACAGGCAAGCCACAACTTAATGTTTTACTTTTTTGCAGGTACACCAGATTTCAAAGTGACTGTCACTGCTGTGCAAACACTGGTGAGAAAGGGTGAAAATATCTCCATTAATTGCACAGTTACAGGATCTAACCTTGTACTTTTCAACTGGACATATCCACGCAAAGAGGTAAATACTTCGCTTTCTAGGAGGTACTAGAAAAATTGTAGAAGAATGTTGCAGAGCATTCATTCAACAGATATTAAATGAACATCAGTTAAACTTGCAATGAATGTCACCAAGCATTAACTGAATAGATTCTTGTGGACAGGTTATTTACAGAATACTTTAGGGTGCTTCAGTATCAGTTGGAGAAGGATATTGTCTAAACTGTCCTGAAGAAGCAAAGTACATTTCTGCAAAACTTAAATATGTCATTATACAGTTGTTAAAAAAACACTATCAAAAATAAGAGTTTTAGCAGATTCAGCAAAATGAGCACGCTTCTGCATGGTTAAGAAGTAAAAAAAATGTTTAATGAAAATAATAGCATGAGAGGAAATCCTAATCTTATTTTAACTGAATCTTCATTTCAGCCTGAAGGCTTTCTATGGAAAGAAGCATACTACTATTGTATGTATCATTAATCAAAAACATTCTTCCCCATCAGGGACTTTGCAGTGTACAGCATCTCGGTATGTCACACTAATCTGTTTTTGATTTAATTTCTTTTCATAAACTGAGAATTTACAAATATCTTCAGTTTCTTTACATATTCCTAAAAATAGTTTTTAATAGGCCCCGTTTCTAACACTTTGAGTCATTCTATACAAGATATGTTTCATAAGATGACCCGAAGAGGGAACTCACAGGCCTGCATTTTAGTAACACTCTGCTCTTTCAGAATTATATATTTATCAACAATTGAGTGCACACCAAAGGAAAATGTGAGTGACATATGGCAGACAAGCATGTGTCATCCTTTCCATCAGTTTGCTAAATGCTGCATAGGAACAGCACTCAATGGATTGTTTCAAGATGGGGAGGACAATCAACAGGATAAGGTAGTACTGCCTTCCGTATATTTTAGCATATTAAAAAGCACTTGGCAGGGATAGGGTGGGGTGGAGTTGAACTTCTGTTTTTATTTTATTCTTTACTATCGTTGTGAACATGAGCACTGTAGCACTGTGTGACCTGGGCCGAACCACTATTTTTATTTTATTCATTACTGACATTGTCAGCATGAGTACTGCAGTGGTGGTGCTGCGGTAGCGTTGTCGCCTCACAGTAAGACGTTGTCCTGTTCGATTCTAAGCTAGAGCGTCTTCTGTGTGGAGACATGCGTGAATGGGCATACCTTCGTTGAAGGTTGTGCGTCAGGGCTGACAACTTGGCACGTAAAAATCTACTGCCAATCATTAGCGGACCGGATTTCCGCTGTGGCGACCCCTAACCGGGAAAAGCCGAAAGACACAACACAACAACTGACATTGTGAACATGAGCATTGCAGCACTGTGTGAGCTGTGCCGAGTTTCTATTTTTATTTTATTCATTACTGTTGTTGTGAACATGAGCAGTGTAGCACTGTGTGACCTGGGCCAAACTTCTGTTTTATTTTATTCATTACTATTGTTGTGAACATGAGCAGTGTAGCACTGTGTGACCTGGGTCAAACTTCTATTTTTATTGTAGTCATTGCTATCATAGTGAACTTGAGCATGTACCACTGTGTGACCAGCATCACTACAGTATAAAAGACACTTGGGAGGTTTAAGGACTATTAAGGGTTACACTGTAGACAGTTCTTAGTGTGTTATAGCTGTATAATAGTTTAAAGCATGACGATGGGGCACATACAGCACTATGATCTTACATTCCGAAAATACAGTGCATGTCAACATACAGTGTAACATACAGGGGCCAGCAATACCCACTGTCTACTAATGGGACCATGTCACTCTATAGGAATGTGCACACCACATTTCCAAGTCCAGCATGTACTTGCTACTGCCCCTAAGTAGTTGCCAGTCTCTATATCTGATGCCAGAATGCTAGTGCAGACCACATTTAGAAGAGGAACTTTTGCCCTCCCCCCTTATAGTTAATGGCCATAGAGGGCACCAATGACACATAAAGATCATCTCCAGGAAGGGCAGCATCACCCCACCCCCAATGAGTGGTACACTTGGTTCTTTTAGTTGTATATACTTTCCTGCTATATTTTCAACATGTTTTGTACTTCTGTTATTTTTACTTTTGAAAATAAACATTTAATAATTGTCTCTGGAGCTTTGCTCCCTGGGGCAAGGGATCTTGTGTGACCCCATCAGATGATTCCAGCCATCAAATGAGTGAAATAAGTAAATAAAATATACAGCATATAATATTTTTCCTGGAGTTTTGAGTGCATCTGTCATTTGTAAAAGTTTGCAACTTAGTTTGCTTCATCAGCAGACTTAACCTGGGTCATAATAACATTTGCATTGAGTACATTCATTTACATGGGTTTCAGTGACTTCTTGAAGAGGGGCAAGTTAGCTGAACTTTGTAAATCAGGTGACTGAAAATGCCATATGGAGAAGACATTCTCATAAAATTTCATTATTATATACTGAGTATGAGGGTCTAATCTCCAAGTTGTTGCCACTGTGTTATTCTTAATGGGAGGCTCTCACGAAGAGGGAGTCTTTGAAAGGGTACATTATCTGTCAGTAAGCAGTCAATTGTTAGAGTGGCAAGCAATAACTTGGCTCAGGCTTCCACAGTAGTGTTGGCACTTGGTTCCTTTATAAGTTCATGGGTAAGTACTAGGCAGTCAGTCTACAGACCATTTCAAGCCTAGCCAAAAAAATATTCAGAACATCCCTTTAGCCTCAAGACTGGAAAGACAAAATAAGCCAGGGAAGAATTTGAGGCTGCCAGTCCAGTTATCTAGGTTACCTTTAAGGTGGCAAGAGCACTAGTTTGCTTGACATGTAGTGGAAGTTTGTTCCAGAGATGAGAGATAAGTTGGCATATGAATCTATCATGACATTTTGTCGACATTATCTCCTGATGAAGTTTTAGTTCCATGAGTATTTAAGGTACCATTAGTTTTGCTAAGAAATAGAAGGTCAAATAAGCTTAGATCTTTAACTGCTTGAAAGGCTAGATACAGATCTCCACGGAGGAGTTCGTAAGGGACTGGCAGCCCTTTGTCTGTACTCAGTCTTTCCTGATAACTAAGATTTTTCAGGTCACTGATCTTTTCAGTTATGAATCTCTGAGGTCTCTCAAATTGCATGGTATGGTTAGACAAATACACAGCAAAAGTGCATTATATTCATTAGTGGGTCTGAAAAGATAAGGGGAATTAAGACTTTTTCGCATTTGGAAATTAGATGGGTCAGATAAAAAGTCTCTGAACTACTATAGAGACATGATGGTCACATGATAAGGAATTATCAACAAGAGTCCCTAAGATCCCATATTACAGTGTTTGATCGGAGGGGTTCATCTGCAACGAATTATGCTACAGTTTTTTTTTTTTTTACATTTAATATGAGACCATTGTCTTTGCACCAATTGTTAATATGGTGTACTCCATACTGGAGCAGTTGTAAGTACGTTTTAGATAGAATAGCAACACCCATTTTACAGTTGTCTACAATCTTAGTTAACCATAGGCCAAGTGTGCTGGCCTGAAGGTCTGAGAAATGTATGCCAAATAGGAGAGGGCCCAAAACTAAGCCTGGTGGTTCACCTCTGCTAACTTTTTTGCTTTTAGAAGATGCAGCTGCTACTCTAACCATATAGATTCTGTAACCAGTTAACTATCCACAGCACAATAATGATACTTGTATTCTGATTTACAAGTCTGTCAGTAATGCCTACATGAGGAAATAGTATCGAAGGCCTTGGCCAGGTCTAGGATATACTGTATGCACTTCATAACCACTGTCTACTGCTTCAGTTACTTTTTGAAAGAAATTAATGAGGTCAAAGAGGCAGGACCTTCCTTTGACAAAGTTAAATTGATTATGGTCCAGGGATAAGAGATTTTCCATGTCCAGATAAATGAAGCCTGAGATAATACGTTCCATAGCTTTTTCATATGAGACTAACAGGTTTGTAGTTACCAGGATCTATGGCTGGACCACTGTTGTTTCATGGCATTACAATGCAAGCAGTGGAGAGGCTTAGATTAAAGAGTTCAAGTAGGGTTTCAGAAATGCCACATTTGGCACTGACCATCAGATAATCTAGTATGTTATCAGGACCCATCGATGAAGTATTCTTATTTTTTGAGAGAGCTGAGAGAACTTGTTTTGTCGTAGATAGAGAGTGACTAAGATTGTGAACTCTTAAAATAGCTATATCTCTGGGTGAGGTCAAATTTGCAGGAAATTTGTTAGCTAGGATATTAGCTATTTCCTTTGGGTCAGAGAGCGTTGTAGTATTGTGGACTAGCTCCAAACATTGTTGGGTGTTCTTAACTTCTTGACATAGTTAAAGAAAGATTTGTAGCTATGTTTGGTTTTAGTGGCTATTTTAAGTTCATACTCAACATTGAGCTTCCTAATGGTTCCCTTAAATCTCTTTGTTATTTTGCTTAATTGTGTTGTTAAGGTAGGTAGAATGCGACCTCTTATAATCATTAAGTAGTTTCTTTCTCTCTTTAAATTATTTATTTATATGGCTATTCCACTCTCTTGTTGCCGGGGCACAATATTACACAATAGCTGGCTGTTAGGAAACATGAAGACCAAAAAAGTAGAGGAAAATGTATAGGAGATGCAGAAGGCATGCATATAATCTTATAAACAAATTAAATATCAGGGTAACCTTTTCAGAAAAAATATGTCATGGCCCTCAGCATGCACATTGCCTTCATCCTTATTTTGTAACTCTCTTTTGCCTTAATTAGGCTACAGATACCCATGATAAATTCTCCCCTTACAACCACCAACAGTCAAAGGTAAACTAACTTGGGCAGTTTTGTGTTTACGTAAAAAAGGGACTCTGACACTTTACATCAGTTCACATAAATCAGCTGCATTTATTTGGAGTCTTTATGATAGCCTGTAATAATATAACTCCTTATCTAAACAACAGAACCTTTATGAACAATGCAATGTCTACAGAATTACATGGAGTTCCTGAATGCTTGGTGCTTGGACTTTTACTGTTAACATGGTTTATTGACTTCCTACCTCCAACACAAACAATTATTTTATATTCAGATTATCTGATCTTCTTTAAAATAGCCTTCCACCCTCCTGCATGTATCTAGATGTTATTGAATTTGTACTTTTGAGTCCCAGTCACCCACCAGCCACTCCAGCAAAATACACTTAAACTGAGGGGATCCAGTGTGTCATAGCATTATGAGAAAATGTAAATGAGTCTGTTAGTCCAGTATCAGGTGCCACATCTGAACTACACCCACACATTTTTCCGCTTCAGTGAGTAAAGGGACTGGGTTAAGGGGGGTGCAAGATTACATCTGGCAGATGCATACTTGCATTTATGCCACCCCCTGGAAACATACACATTCATTCTCACTGGGGTATGGCATTGATCTGCATTTATTTTATTTACTTATTTACTTACAAAATTACATTTTTCTAATTTTATAGGCAGGCCAGTCTGAACAAGGCAAATGGTGCTCTAGACAAACCAGTTAAGCCAGTCAGTGTAATGTGAGCATGACACTTAAGTACAGCTAATATACAAAGTATCAAATTAATGTAACAGGAAAAAGATTTGGTAATTGGGCTTTTTGTTCACTACACAGTAGCTGAAACAAAGCACTGCTAAATTCCCAATTCCCAAAGATCAAATGCAGAAAGACCAAAGTTTAAAGGCCAATTGTCATGGTTTACTGGTTCTATGATGGCTTTGTTTGAGGAGTAGATGGTAAAAGGGGAGGATGACTTATGCTCTTCTCTAGTAGCAAAAAAAAATAAGTTTTGTTTTTATTTGGGGGGGGGGGGTCAGGATAAGTTGGGAGTTAGACAGATACTTTTCTATGTCCAGGAAGGATTGTTGTGTTTTTTTATGAGTTCAGGAAGGGAGGGATCTAAGCATATGAGGGAGGAATCATTAACATATTCAACTATGGTTAGATGAGATTGAATCTGACCTCTCAACTCTCCATAATTTTCAGGGACGTCCCTGATTCTGACTCAAATTTTAATAGTGTCCCTCTTTACCCCCTCCTAAAACTGGTGACTTTTGGAGAAAAGGTGGTAAATTGGCCTTAATAAATTGTGGACAGTAATTAGAGTTATGGACTTCTTTAATTCAGAAAATGTATATTAATTCACCTTCTCTTATTTTTGTCATTGCTGATTTTTTTTTTTCGATTTGTCCCAGATTCATTGAGAGCTACGGATGGACGTTTAGCATACTTACCTTGTTAAGAAGTAACACAAACGTTCTGCTGTGCTGATTGACAACTAGTTTTCTACAAGGTTGTTCCTCTGTTGCTGAAATATTGTTTCTGTAAATGCATATTTTGTACCTCCCTAAAAAGTGCCCCTTTCCTTTGCACAGTATTGTGCCTCCGAGGCTTAAGCTACTGTACACAGGGAGGAGAGTGGTTGCCATTCTATTTTCACTGAGCTGTAAGGTTCGTTCGCCTACCCCAAAGTAAATTAAACTGTTTAGATTAACATAAGCAACCCTTTGAAATAAGACATATGGGCTTCTGTTTTCTGAAGACATGACTTTCATAATAAAATATGTGTGAAGGAGCAACATATAAAGCAGGTTTATTAAAGGAAAATTCCACCTTCACTTGCAGTTTAACTACATTACAAAGTATGTTTTCTTCCTGTGCATTTAAATAATTGAAGAAAATAACTGAAGTGGCTTTCTTGGGGAGTGACCAACCCGTGGGTGAGGCTCAAATAGGGGTGTTTCATGAGTATGGTGTGGGTGAGGATTAAAAGGTGCCAGAGCACTACTTTGTCTAGGGTGCCATTTCAGCTAAAGCTGGCCCTGGCCTGACCCTCTTTAAAATGAGAGCCAAGGCCTCAGGATGGATACTGGCTAGGTGGAAATGGCCTTGTGGCTTCTTTGCTTTGTAACTTCTGTGATTTATAGTCATTATAGGATCACAGAAGTCTGTGATTCTCTAATTACTATGAATCACAGAAGTCCCTGGTTCTGTGCTAAATTTAAGGGCAATATGTATCTACACAACTTGCATCCTGTTTTGTGAATACCAAGGGGGGTGTCTTTCTTTATTAATTCTCTTCCTACAAGGAGATGTTAGTGTTAACATTGTGATAACACTTGAATTATAATTACCTTTTCCCAAGCAGTGCTTTGGTTCTTATAAAGCATAACTGCAGCACAGTAATAAGATGCAGAAGTGAAAATGACAAAGTAATAACTCAGATTTGTGGCAAGAAAAGATCAGAAGTAATCGTCATGTTCTCTTTGGCCAAGAGTGTCAGTGGAAACAAAACAAGAAGTTCAGAAGTGCACTACACGTAATGCTGATCACAAAAGCAATATAAAAGATACTATGATGTCTTAGGACCAGCATGAAGGTGAGTTAACATTGAACCAAAGTTGTTTCATTGTCAAAAAACATTTAGTTGGATTTTTACTGTATATACTGCTGTTTAAAGTTTTCCAAATTTGTTGAACACTGAATAGTGGTGTTATAAATGTCTGAAGGCCATTTTAGTCATGTAGTAAGTGATGCAATAAAGTCATAAAATGATCTGCAGTATAAAAGCATGGAATATAAAGCACTTTCAGAGCAGTAACCATTTCTGCATATCATGTCAATCCATATTATTGTCATTTCGATAGTCAAAAATAGAGTCATGCAGACTGTTAAATATTTAGGAGTTTAAATCAGAAACTGCACTGTCTGGAAGCACTCCTCTCCATGGAGGATGTTGACATTTGTGCAGTCACAGAAACTTGGTTCAGGGCTACAGAGAGTACCCCGGCCTGGCAAGGTTGCAATGTCTTCCACACTTTCAGACCACAAAATGAATGTGTGAGAATCAGAGGAGTATCTATCTTCATCAAAGGTAAATACACCTCTAGACTGGTTAGACAGGAAAACTCCATGGAGTTACCACAAGTTCAACTAACTGTGGTTAACCCCCACCCTTCATGTCACCATTAAATATTGGCCCCTTTCAGTGAACCAAGATAACTACGCTGTTTATTTGGACCTACTTGAGTCAATCAAATTACAACCAATCACTCTAGCCATGGGCGATTTTAACTATCCCGCCACTGACTGGGAAACTTGCACGAGTACCAGTATGCTCGCACAAAGGTTCCTGGACTTTAACACTAATGCCCTGAAACAAATAGTATGCACCCCCCACAAGGGGCTCAAATGTTCTTGACCTGGTTCTCACCAACATGAGTGACTTTTGCACCACCACAAGTATAGGACCCTCACTGGTTAAATCTGATCACAAATCAGTCACATTTGAAGTAGCTGTTAACACCTGAACCCCTCTTAGGTGAAATTAGGCTAAAACATTTTACCAAAGCTAATTATACCCTCCTAAGGGATGGCATAAATAATTTCCAAGTTTCTGTTCCCACAGATGGCATTGACAACTATACTAAGGTATACAAACACCCTGTACAAGCACTTATACAAATGTATTGACACAGCTGTACCTGATAGGATCAAACAAGATCCTCAAGAAAAAACAAACCTCTCTTTTGGACATCTAGCATTAATAAGTTATGCAACAAGGGGAAGAAGTTGCTGTTTAAGAATAAACAAGAGAGGTCCCAGCACCGGAAGAAACACCCTCTTCTGCTTGAACAAACGAATAACATAACTTGTAAAGTTGTCTAAGAGAAACTTCGAAAAAATTTAGCAACCTTAGCTAAGGATAACTTTAAGGCAGTCTTCAGCTATATCCGTAACCTAAAAGGTAGGACCCAGACATGTGCTGAACTTGTGGATGGCATCATACACACTGATCCTGCGACAATAGCTAACCTATTAGCTCACAGGTTTGGTGAAAATTTCACCTCCTCTATCCCCTCCAAACATTCAACAAAGCATTCCATCTACATCTCCCCCACCTTGCATCTCCAAAGAGCAAGTCATTAATGCTGTCTCTGAGGTCAAGTACACAACCTCTATGGGACCAGATGGCATTCCAGTTTAAAACATGAGTTAGCAACTCCATTAGGTACTCTGTTCAACTACAGCCTGAGTATTGGCTTTGTCCCTGCTGAATAGAAAACAGCAATGGTCATCCCCCTTCTTAAAGCGGGGTACAGCAGAAGACCCTGGGAACTGCAGACACATAAGCTTAACCAGGCTTATCTGTAAGGCCATGGAAGGATTATTATGGACCTTATAAATAGATATAGGTGATCTCCAAACCCTTGATCCGACAGTTTGTTTTTGTCAAAGGCTGGTCATGCCTGTTAAATCTTGTGGACATCTTAGAAAACGTCACCACAGCCACAGATAAAGGCAAATCTGTGCATACAACCTACCTTGACTTATAAGGCCTTCGACACAATCCAACATTTGGATATCATTGATAAACTCTCCCAGTTGAATATCAACCCTTATGTCGTCAGGTGGGTTGCTCACTGGCAGATCACACTCAGTCAGAGTTGGGGACTTTACCTCAACCAGCAGACCTATAAATAGTGGGGTTCCACAGGGGTCAGTGCAGGGCCTTCTATTGTTTGGGATATAGTTCTCAGAAGTTCAAGCCTAAACATAGGGGCTGTGGCTGACTAAGTTTCCTGATGACTGCAAATTAGGTGTAATCACTGAATCCCCTAACCATACTTCAAGAGGGACTTAAACCAATGATTGGTGCCAAAGCCATCGTCTCAAACTCAATGCAAAGAAATGCATTATCATCCCCTTCGGTAAAAATGATATCCCTGCAGACTGTCATATGAATAATAATACCCTAAGTAACAACTCAGTAGTGAGACTTGGGAACGTAAGTTGATTGTAGCCTAAACTTTGACCACCATGTATGTACTGTGGAAAAGAAGGCATCTAGGTCTCGCACTTCATTAGCAAAGGCATTGCCTCAAGAGTGAAAGAGGTCATAACACCCCTGTGCTCAACCCTCATCAGGCCAGTAATTGAGTACAATTCTGCCTTTGGTATGTACCTTACCAAGCACATGCAGCAACTTGAGAGACCACAGGGATTTCTAACCAAGAAAATTCAGGGTCTCCAGCACGTCATACATTGACAGACTTAAGTCACTGTCATTGTACTCAGTAGCGTACAGACTACTTAAAGGAGACTTGTGCCTGGCTTACAGAGCAATCTCTGATACAAACCTAGTGGAAATGCACATCCGCAAGTCAAATGGGACAAGGGTCACCCACTCTAGGGACCCTAAGCTAGTCCAAGATATAAGTAGGACCTTCTTGAGAGACAGATAATTCTCTCAGAGGTTGCCACTTCTCTGGAATAGGCTACCAGTTCAAATCAAACAAAGCCCCTCTAGTGGACTGGATGGGAAGCTATAAATTCCTGTCAGAGATTTTGCCTATGACCCTCCTAGACATGGGCAGTCATTAATTAGGATCTTGAGTTTAGGCAAGATGCTTTATATTGGGTTTCACTAGTATTATATTGGGTACACATGGCTGGGCTTATAAAGACCTTCAGATCAGTAGCCTAGTAACCATCTGTGAACCCAAGAGGAGAATTGGCAGTGACTGTTTTGAAGATTAGTGTCTAGCATTACTAGAATAATTATTATTGTAATCATTAATTAATGGTTACTGGAATATTCCACTCTAAGTTTTTAGTCATTAGCCAGATTAGATACTTCTCTGTCGCAGATTGAAAGGAAGAATTCCTGTGTCTACATCATTTTTCATATCCAGGAATTATTATCATGTGCAAGAGTGTTTGATATATATAATTAGCCAAGAAAGGATTCTCATATGCAGGTCATGTATCACCTTCATCTCCTGTCATCCAAACAGCAGAGGAAGCACTTTATAGAATAGTCAGGGGACATTTATTCAAACTGGTTGTGTCCTAAAAAGAGCAAGAGTGCCATTAGATACTTATAGAAGTGCAGTAGAATGAAGAGAGCATCATGAAGGGCTATCCTGTGACATTCATGAGAGTCATTTGGTCAAGGCGACTTAGCAGAGATTCCCAAAAAATTGTATAACACTTGAAAAAGTGAAGTTGTAATGACATTGGGAGCAGATGAGATCGCCATATTTGAGTTATGGCAGACTGATAAAAAAGCCAACTAAATATTGTGATATTACCAGAAATGATAAAAAAGCCAACTAAATATCGTGATATTACCAGAAATGATGCAAAGAAGTGGAAGTATTATTTTGATAAAATGTGTATAAATAAAAAAAAAAAATCCAAAGTGCTGTATCATGATTGCATATCATACGCAGAGTTAATAGCGTATGAAAAAATATGTATATCCATATGTAGAATGCCTCTATATATAGTAGAGCTCTGTATATAGAATGCATTTATAGTAAAGCTGTGTGTGTGTGTGTGTGTGTGTGTGTGTGTGTGTGTATATATATATATATATATATATATATATATATATATATATATATATATATATATAGATGTAGTATGGTTCCCCTTCAGAAGATCAACTTTTTGGAATGTCAAACTGCATATATTTCAGACCATATGATTGACTTATCAAAAATTCAGTGTTTCTATTGAGATTTCAGTGCAGTAGGAATTGGAGATTCTTTTCCTCACTGTAGAGCAATCTTGGAGTTGGTATATATAATTTAAAGGGAGAATGGGGGTACAAGGGGCTTGCCACCATCAAAAACACAGATTTTGGGTGTTTTTTTTTTTTGTTTTTTTTTTTGAAGTTACAGAACATATGACCATATGCAGTTTGACGTTCCAAAATGTTGATGTTGTGATACAGACCTGTATATAGAAAGCTTCAGTAGCAAAGTGTATGAAATGCCATATCATATTTGTTCAATGACTACAATTGTTGATAAAGGGAGGCATATTGTATGGGACATGTTTCTTTAATACTTGGCTCATTCATCCTATACACAATACCCTATTGCATGTCATATTCTTTGGAACATTGATGAAGCTGATGGCCTAGGTACTCCCTATTTATGCTGTTATTGAGCATTATGACAGTATCCAAGTGTTACAGATAGTACTACATTAACATTTAGGTAGGTACTATCTCAAAGTTGTAGTACTTACCCAAAGTGTTGCAAATAGTACCTACCTAAATGTTACAGAAAGAACAACCCAAATGTTATGTATAGTATGCACCCAAATGTTTCAGATAATACTTAACTTAAATATTACTGATAGTACTTACATAAATGTTACAGATAGTCCGTACTGATATTATAGATGTTTGTTATCACCAGCAAAGTCCATACTGATATTATAGATGTTTCTTATCACCAGCAAATCTGATGTTGGCTGTTCCATCTATTCCTCAATGAATGGGTCTTCAGATCCAACCTCAGATCTGTCTTCAGCTGCTTTTAGATGTTAGGATCCACAGCTCGGGCTCCTCCCCTTACCCAGAGTCCCCTCTTGTCCCCAAGATTTTAACCAATCTCATTTGCTACTTGTAGAGAGCAGACTTGATCCGCTCTGCTCAGGCTTGACTTAGCTAAGTTTTTTCGTATTAGTAGGTTCATAGGTGAAAAGTAGGCTGACTGCCTTGCAGGGCCATTCTAAGCCTAACCAGTAACCCTTGATCATAACCAGAGAGAGAGAGACTCCCTAGATCTGCCCACTAAAGTGATATTGTCTGAACTAATCCTTTGTATTCTGTTTCTTACTAGTCCTGTCACCCTCTAGGTCACAGGTGTGATACTAGACTTGACTCGAGCCTTCTAGATTACCTATACTTATAGTACTAATACTATCTCTATACAAGTGTGTGTGTGTGTGTGTGTGTGTGTATGTGTGTGTATTGTGTTTTGTACTACAGACATATACTAATTTGTTTGAGTTAGTTATGTGAAGTTTTTCTTCCTTTCCTATATAGTTTTATCATGACAAGCCATCAGACTTCAAAAAATGCATGGCCTGCTGCTTCAAATTCCCAAATTCAGATGGACAGCAAAATTATGTTTATTGTTTGGGTGCTTCCCACTTGAATGAGGACTGCTCTGTCTGTATGACCTTTGGCTACCGGTCTGTTACTAAATTCAGGAAGAAACATGTTTTGAAAGTACATCTCCACAGCTTCTGCGGGAGAATCGTCCAAGTCTGTGACTTCTGTTTCTGGAGCCTTCCCATCCAGCAAAAAAATCCTCGGACAAACCTAGTGGGGAGAAGAGTGACAAGCCCAGGGAAAGGTCAAAGAGACAAGGATGCACTCTCTTGACCACTACACTTCTTCTTTACCATCTTCACCTCCAGCAACCAAAGGCAAAGATCATTGGATCCTACTTTTCCATTGAATCTGACAAGTGTAAGATCCAGGACTCCACCCTTACCAGAGCTGAAATTTTCACTGGAGCCATATTCTCCTAGACTGCATTCCACTTTCTTCAGGAGAGACTGGTGCAAGGATCAGCCAGACCTCCTCCTACATCTTCCTGTTTAGGGTACGTTAGGTCTACCTGATGCCTGATAGAAGTAAGTGTGGATAGAATGATGAGGAAGTTCCTCGGGAACCAAATTCAGCTTTTGGTTCTCCCTGCTAGTCTTTCTTTGGACCCGTGAGCTTTGGTCCTTCAGCCCTACCTATGGTTGTTTCTACACTGATCTGCCCTCCCATCTTTGGGGATACTAGATCTGAAAATGTGGTCATCTTACATCCCAGTGACTTATCTAATTCCGCCAGTGCTGAGTCTGTGAGATCCAGAGGGATCTGGCAACCAAAGCTTCGATGCTAGTTCTGGGGTCCGGGGATAGATTCTGAAGTTCTCACAGCCATCCCTTTCCCTCAGAGCTTTAGCGTTAGATAGCTCTGTTCTGGCATTGGTTTCGGAGTAAGGCTGAGTTGGTTCCCTAGGTAATCCAGGGTGTGGAGACTTTGACTCCTGCAGGGAGGTTTGGGGTTCCTGCTCAGCTTCTGCTTTTTGGCAGTTGAGAGAGCTCTCTCCACTGCTGGTGAATGGACTTCTGTCCCCCTCTAGGTTCATGCACCTTACAACTAAAAGCACTAAGTCCTGATCTTACTCAGTTTATTCCATTGGGGCAGCCACTTCCTTCCAGACTTGGTGTTCCATATCAAGGACATCCATCAGTCTCCAGAGTCTTCTCTGGAACATCCTCCCACTGAGGATCCTCAGAAACGTGTGCAAGAGCAGTCTTTGTATTGAGGTTGATGGACTACCTGGCACACATTACAAGGTTTCAGAGGGATTTGACAAAACAGCTGTTCATTTTTGTCTGTGTCCATGTCTGCTGACAACAAGAAAATCATGAATTTGCAGCTGTCCACCCTTGAGTCTCTGCCAAATGCCTCTATGTGTCTGATATCCAGAGCGACTGAATATGCTTTGAGAGCTGCAGGTACAGGCATTACTGTAATGAGATATGCTTGAATGACTTTGCAGAGCCTTTCAGGTTGTCCTATGATGGTTTGACCCTTTTTGCACTCAAAGTCTGAGATGCTCTCTAGGAGTCAGCAAGATGGGAAAACCCCTTCTGCAGTAAGGGACCTTGTGTAGAAACCTGAAAGGAGCTAAGAAGCTGTGATTCAGGAAGTTTCAGTGACTCTTTCCAGATGCTTCTGAGGATGGACACCGTCCAGTTGCAGAAGAGGAATTCTAACAGTGGAAATCACCCACACACCAGAGAAGGTATGCAAATTTGGGGCTTTAGGGGGTCTTTTCTCCTAGAGGCCTTGTCAGCAGTTCTGAACCATTGCTGAACTGCTGCACTGTGGAGGCAGGCTATTCTATTTCCTTTATTTACCCAATTTTCCACCCTCACAAAGAAAGGTAGTGGCTGTTTTTTTATAAGATGATAGACAAGTGAGTCATCCAGGATGTCTCACCAAACCAAAAAGAATTCAGGACTTATGATTACAGTACAGTCCATTCTTCACCTGTTTAGGAAAGATGACCTGATGTGCTTAATAGACCTTCAGGATGTGTACTACCACTTTGATTGATAGGCAGTCCAGAAGGTTTCTCCACTTCTGGCTTAAGCTGATCAGTTCCAGTACAGAACCCTGCCGTTTGGTCGCACCACAGTCCTCCAGGTATTCATCAAGTGAATGGCAGTGGTCACAGCTCATACCAGACTGTAGTGGTTCTGAGTATTCTCCTACCTGGACAATTGGCTCATCACTGCACCTACCTGGTCTCTTCTAGTTTGTGCTAGAAACGACCTGCTCCATCTTTGCTCTCTGTTGAGCATAACAGTGGATCAGGACAAATCTCACTTTTCCCCCAGACAGACTTTGGAGGTTACAGGAGCTCATTTAGATACCACTACACAGATAGTAAGGCCGTCAGTGAGCAGACAGTCCACAATGCACAGCCAGGCCCTACAGCTTGTTTCCTGCCAAATGCCAACATCCTGATTGGTTCTTCAACTATTGGGGTTGATGGTGGCTTCCATTACCTTAGCTCCCTTGAAGTATTGCATGAGAGTTTTTCTGTGTGCATTTGTATTTCGGTGGTCCATCAGATATCAACCTATGGCCTTTCAGATTTATTTGATAAAGATTCATAGGACTCACATAAACTGGTGGATTAAATATCGTGAGGTTCCCCAATGTTGTCCGTTTGTTCCTTCCCCTCCTAAAGCCATGGTGGCCACAGATGTTTCCCATCTTGGTGGGGGGGGAGCATTACATGGAAAGAATTGTCCAAGGCAATGTCATCTCTATCCAAGACCAGGCTTCACATAAATATCTTAAAGATGAGGCTAGTCCTCCTAGCATTACAAGCCTTTCAGGATGTCCTTCCTGCAAGGATGATTTCTGTTCAGATGGACAACATGTCACTAGTTTGAAACATAAACAAACTGGGGGGGGGGGGTGTGCTGCTATCCTTTGTGTCAAGAAGCCATGAGAATGTGACAGTGGGCGATATCTTCCAACCACTTTCTGAAAGCAATGCATATACCAGGGAAGTCCCTGTTTTTAGCAGACAAGTAGATCAGATCAGATCAATCCTGCTACCTCATGACTTGGTCCCACAATCCAAAGGTGCTGGAACAAACTTTTCATCAGTGGGACTAACTGTACTGCAATCTTCTTGACTCTCTCCACTAGCATTTATATCATCATACGAAGTAGTGCTTATCACCAGCACCAGGTACCTATTCCCAGCAGTTATACAAGTTCTTATCACCAGCATTTAAATAAAGATATTTAGTGAAACTTATCACAACCATTTCTGTAAAGTTAGATGCGATGTTGTCAGTTTCACCTTTATTCTTACGTGTGGGGTCAGATCCGATGTGTCAGATCTGTCTCGGCAAATGCTTCAGCTTTAGGTCTTCAGCAAAGCTTGTGGGTCTCATTCTTTACCCATAATGCATTCCCCTAGTTACCTCAGATCTCGTTTGCCGCACAGCGAAGAGGTTTCATCAGCTATAGCTCTAGGCTAAGTACAACTTTTTCTTATATATACTTTCTAGCATTGTTAACTTTCTAGTTTAAATTCTTTAATCTAATTCTTAAATCTTGTATCCTAACTTCTTCACCCAGCTTCCCCCATTTACACGTTTAAGTTAGAGGGCGCTTAGGAACGTCCATTTTAGTTAGAGGATATTCCTTACCTTCCTTATTAAATATCTCTTTACCCTTTAATATATAAAAATATAAAACTTTCTCTTTATTGTATAGTCCCATTTCCTTTTTCTACTAACATTAATTTCCTCTGAGTGTGTGGTTCAAGTCTGTTTAAGTTAGAGGACTTTTCCCTTTCTGAGACGGTGAGTGACTCTGGTACTTTTTGACCCTTTGTCTTTCTCCCTTAGCATTATGTCTCAAAAACAGGAGACTAAGCCTCTAGGCTTTAAAAACTATGAAAAGTGCAGTAAAAAGATGCCCCTTGCCAACTCACATACTGTGTGTGTGTGCATGCCTGTATGTGTGTGTGTGTGTGTGTGTGTGTGTGTGTGTTTGTGTGTATATTGTTTCAGGCCTCTTCATTTGCAGGAGTCATGTTCCATTTGCCACAACTTTAATCAGCGGGCGTTAATGGAATGCAAAAGTAAACTGATTTTGAAAGGCCTTTTGAAAATGCCTTTCCATGAGGCCATATTTTCTGATCCTTCTGATAAGACAACCAAAAGACCTTTATTGTAGCTGCAGTAGAAAGCTCCAAAATTGCAGGACCTGAAGGCTCTGTCAGAGCAGACATCTCCTCCCAGCTCCAAAACTCCTTTGGAGCGGGAAACTACATTGCCACTGATGACCATTCATAGACATAGGAGCCGATCTTCTTCCATTGAGAACCCTTCTCCACTTTTAGCCATGTAAAGATCACCTGCCCTGTCCAGTAGATCTACCAGGAGTTTATCTGATGAAGACATGGATAGGGTCATGCAGAGTCTTTTAAAAACACCTGCTTTGGCCAGACTTCTCATGGATCTGAGCCCAAAGGAGTCGGAACAGTCTCAAACCCACTCTTTTGAACATTTCCTCCTTTGCTCTGTCCTCCTGCTTTGGAGCCGGAAGATTCTGAGATCCAGGTTGTGTCGGTGTTGGGTTCAGGACCATCAATCTCCTTGGTTCTGACATCTTCCCCGAGTGTCTCTGTGCCTTCAAAGCATGAGATCTCTGGGAGCCGACACTCCCTTGTTGGGTCTGCAGAGTCTTGTCTGATCCCTTCAGATCCGACCATGCCTGTGGGAGCCTCGGCATGGGTGAGTTCAGCTCCTTCCTCTGCTTCAGAGTTGATCTCGTCTGGTCCGGAGATTCCTTTGGCTCCGACAACTTGCTTGTCGGATCTGGGGACTTCCTCGGAGCGGGGGGGGGTCTGCTTTGAGGAAATGAGGAGGGCTTTGACTTCTTCACAGTCTAGGACACGGTCCTTTTCAGTTCTTCCTCCCTCTTCAGGTGAGGTGTCTGTCTTTTCACAATCCCTCTCCACAGGTCCTTAGAGATGTTAGGCCTCAGGATGTACTTCAGGGTGCTGCCCCCTGTTCTGAAACCTCTCCAGAGTATCCCACTGAAAAGGTCTCTCAGAAGAGGACATGCAAGAGGAAGCTTCTATCACATCTGACACTGACCTCGATGAAGCAGAAGGGTCCCCACAATAACCTCCTGATGGTATCTCTTTCAAAGACATCCTGGAACTATTAAAACAGAGAGGTGATTGGCAGTCCTCCACCCCTTCATCTGAGGAGTCAGTTTTCCTGAAGGCCCTTGCGTCTCGCCCATCAGCTTCTTGGATGACTCCTCCTTTTGACGAGTTTGTGGAATTCATCTCGCAAAAGGTGTGGGCGACCCCAAACACCATAGTCCCCACATCTAGGAGGCCAAATAAATACATCACTGCCCCAAAAGAAAAGGGTTTCTTACAAATGCTGTAGGAGCTGATGCCATGGTTGTGACACCGGCTGCTAGAAAGGAACTCTCTGCGACAAGTACCTCCATAGGTGCCGGAAGCTGTTGAAGACTGTGGGCGGGAAGGGGGGGGGGGCAAAGAGTGAGTGGTGCACTTAGTGTTCTAAAAAGGGCAATTTTTTATACCTATTTACTACCACAACATAGGTTCACTTGGGGGACTTTTCAAGCTTAGCTGATTTCCTTTTGGTGCTTGATTCTTGAATTAACATTTTCTGACTGGTCTTGCCTATCTCATGGCTGCTAATTGTATATCAGCTCTAGTGAGAATAACTGTGATCGTTCCATAGATAATTTGAGCAGACCATATAAGGGATGCAGCATTTAGGAACTGCTTCTATCCATTAATGGCATGGGGGCAATCCTGGAGTACATTTTCTATTACACATCCTTAGATCTAAGTTGCATTTGAGTATGGAAAATGAGCTTTCTTTTATTTTTATGGGTAGTCTGTTCTGGAACAGTGGTAGCCTCTGTGTATATATCCATCTCTCCACAACTTTCAGTTTAGATACCTGGACTGAGTATTTCTGACACCATTTGACTTGCTGATGTCCAGTATGTCCATCTGTATTAGGTCGGAGGATGCCTTGTATGCCAGACATGTCACCTCTAAACACACTGTGGGATACTGAGTATAGTAATAAAATATTTGAGGTTTTCCATGCAAGACCTATTGTTTAGAGCCTGTATCCTTTTAAGTAAGGTATCTCTGAAAGTATTGCAATTGTTGCATGGGGCTGGACAGATACATGCCAAAGTGGACATTATACAAAATGATTGACCTAATGACAGCATGTAAAGGGAGACAACATCTCATGATCTAATCATAATCAATTTGTTTATAAGCTGTGCGATATAGAAAGGCTTTCTTATGACTCTGGGCACATGTTGGTCAAATGTTAGGTCACTGTACACGCACATTCCCAAAAGCCAAACAATTGGGTCAGTTCTCAGAGGGCATTGTCCTGATTTTGACACCAGTTATTGTTTGGGACAAACCTTCCTGCATGATGGTTAAGTCATTTGGGGATTCAGTAACTGCTCCTAGCTTGCAGTCATCTCAAACTTAGCCGGGCAAAGCCCTTTGGTATTTCCTTTTACTTTTGAGATGTGTATGCCAAACAGAAAGAAGTCTCAACACTGAACCCTGGGGGACTCCATTGGTGACTGGTCTCTTCCCCTGTTTTGATCTCCTGCATCCTGTGAGCAAGTTGGCAATCCAGATAGTGAAGCAAGTGTTTGATCCTCCTACATTATTCATCTTTTGCACTACACCTGAGTAGGGGATTGTGTCAAAAGGCTTGACCAGGTCAAGGTAATGCGGTGTGAACTCTTTTACCTTCATCCATTGCTTTGGTAACAAGAGTAAAGCTTAAAATTTGCCCATGATTTAAGCCTTTCACACTTTCCTCTGGGCTGTTTTCAAACACATTTTTAGGGTCATGCATGCATGTATACAGTCTTTGATTCACATTCCTGATTGTATTAAATTATATTCCTTGTATAATAACAGCACCAGTTGTTAGACTGTGTTTTAAATTTGTAGTTTTGAACAGTCTTGTAGTAAGCAATGAAACAAAATATATGACCAATGACTACCCATTTCAGAAAATTTCAAGTATAAAAGGCCATCCAAACTTCTGTCATTACAATCCACCAATATCAGTAAATATGCAAAATCTCTGCAGAAGTAAGCCATCTAAATAATTCCACGTTAAAGGATCTCTAACTAATGAAGAGGTTGCTGCTAGGAAATAACTTTATATTTCATTTTTTCATCTACAAATAAAGTGGGTGTTGTCCTTGAAGAATAAATTGCCTATGTTACATTAAAACATGATAAGGTAGTAATATTGCAGTAGGGAATGAATGGTACACACACACACACACACACACACACACACACACTGCAGCAGGTAACTAAGCACAAATCCCAATCAGACCAACAAATAACCGCTTCCTTTCTGCCCTTCACACATGGGGAAACAGATGCAATAAATGTTGCAGCAGCTGGTTATGTGGACCGCTCAAACCAACACACACACCAGATAAAATAAATGCTGCAGTAGCCAGTAACGGAGCACAAATCCCAATCAAACCAACAAATAACAGCTTCCTTTCTGTCCTTCACACATGGAAAACAGATACAATAACTGTTGCAGCAGCTGGTTATGTGGACCGCTCAGACCAATACACACACCAGATTAAATAAATGCTGCAGCAGCCGGTAACGGAGCACAAATCCTGATCAGATGGTCAGACCAACAAATAACAACTTCCTTTCTGTCCTTCACACATGGGAAACAGATACAATAACTATTGCAGCAGCTGGTTATGTGGACCGCTCAGACCCACACACACACACACACACACACACACACACACACACACACACACCAGATAAAATAAATGCTGCAGCAGCCGGTAACAGAGCACAAATCCTGATCAGACCAATAAATAACAGCTTCCTTTCTGTCCTTCACACACGGAAAGCAGGTACAATAAATGTTGCAGCAGCTGGTTATGTTCAGGAGGGAGCCAATTCCTGGGAGGTATCTCGTCCTCCAGCGCCATTGGCTTTATTTCTCTTGAACAGGAGAGTATGGGAACTTCTACCTACATGCCGGGAGATTTTTATTCCACAGCATAGAGTCTTTGGGTGCCGGTATATTATCACCCCCATCCATTCTAATTTCAGCAACCAGCGATTGGCCGGTTTGGTCCTCCATTTACATGTACCGGGATTTGTTCCACAGGTGATGGATGTTATCCATCCGAATCTGTCCTGACATGGCCATGTTAGGCAAAGTGGTTTTCTGTGCCCAGCGGTTGGGTTTGTGAATCTGGACTTATGACGTTCTTTCGAAGTCGGGCAGCATGGGAGGTGATTTGAGAATACATGGCCTTGTAAGTTCAAGGTGACATGTTAGTAAGTCTTTACTGATTACAGCTGGTCCGGGTCGAATAGGCAGCGGCGGGTATACACAGTGTACTCAATCCATTGGTCTGATGGAACTTTGTGGCCTCTTCCTACATGCTGTTGCGGCCTACCCAGATACCAAAAGGGGCAATGTGACCTGTACTCATCCTAATGTCTTATGAGAGCATGAGTGATGATGACAATTTATCAGCTTCTGAGATCTCCCTTCTAAACCTTCTGGTAAATGTAGAGCACTCTACCAACCACTTTTTTGTAGGTGTCGTTACGGCTTGTTCTTACTACTGGTCCCTGACTCCCAGATAACCTTTAAACTTTTTTGTTTAGGGCGTTGGCTCTGGCTATTTTATGTAAGGGTAACCTTGTTTTCCCAAGGGATATCTGTCCAGATTTTATTGTGCCTATTAGGTCAGGCGCTGGCACCACATCATCTCTGTCATCTTGGCACTTCTCTGTATTTGCTGTGTCACAGATAAAGTAGACTATGTTGTCAGTTTGGGGACGAATGCATCCTTTGTCAGCTATAACCTCCTGTGTTTGCTTGTACTGAAGTCTGACATGAAAGCCGCAAGGGCCCCTGTCTGACCTGACTCACACCAGACAGGAACCCATCTCTGCTGTGCGCCAGGTTAGTGACTTTAACTGTTTCTGTTTTTCAGCTGATACCGGGACCAACCCAAATTGCAATAATGAAGGCAGATCCGAGGTAGTTTGTATGGAGAATGATTTGGGGTATTGTATCGAGGTGACGCTGTTTGAAGTCTTAAAGTTTACGCGGCCTTGCCTTATCCTCACCTTTGACAATGGTGAAACTGTCAAAACAGTCCCAAAGGCACCTATATTTTATTTAAACAAAAAATTACTGGATCTCTCCAGCCCAGCTTTTGCACCTGTATTTATTGCTTGTCGAAACTCCCTGGCGGTAATTTCAGAGATGCAATGAGCACCGCCTTTGTAGAAGTGGGACCACAGTGAGGGTCGCATACACACCTTTGTGAAGTGGGGATTCAGATGCAAGACTTTTTGTGGTAATGTGAGACAGATGTAAGACTTGGGTTTAATTCATTGAGGTTAATTGGACTACTAATTCTCATTCATGTCGGGGGCACACATGTAATGTTGCACTGGAAGCGTTCATGCTGGTAGCTTCTTTTGCAGGGAGAGAGTTCCGTTTCTGTACTCCTGGAGATGTTTGGGGGCTGCACTCATTTGGTATAGATATCTCCTGGGGGGGGGGGAAGAAAGCACAGCCAAGGATGTCAGCCATATCTTCACAATGTCTGTAGGATCAGTAATCTTCACATCATTTATCTGTTCTTCTTCCTCTGCTAGGGACATATAAGCCTCTAACATGATTGTGCTTATAAAGGCCTTTATTTTTGTCTCTCTTTGGATAGCTGGCTTTCTCTCTTTTGCTTTTTTTTGATCCTTGTCAAGAGTTTTTTTAGGATTTTTACTTAATCTTGGCCTCTTTTTAAGGATTTTAGGGAATTTTTCCTATGGCTGTTTTTTCTTGTAGACTTGTAGGCTGCAATTTCTGCTGAAGAATGGTGCTGTTTGCCCAGGATTTTGTTTTCTTTCCACCTGCCCTTACCACAGGTTTGCCCGCAAATTGTCTTGTAGTAGAGCTTGGAGGAATTGTTGTTTTCATCTCAGGCTTCGGGGGGCCTGGTTTTCCGGGGCCTCGGGGGGTGTGAGGGGGTGAGAGACTGAAGTAGTCTTCTTGTTGTATTTTTTCTTATTGGTGGGATGGTTTTTATTTCAGGGTGATGAGGACCTGATCGATCTCCAGTGAGATTAGTTTGCATTCGGTGTTCACCAGTGTGGGGTATACTGTGTGTTGAACACGTGAGATCCAAGTATGTCATATGATCTGGCCAGGGGATGGTGTGTAGTGGTTCTATGTAGCATTTGATGTTCCAGGATATGAATCTAAGGAATTGTTTGGGGCTTGGTAATTCCCAGTCTATAGTGGGGTGATTAGGTAATTGAAGTCATGAAGGTGTTTGAAGTGATGGTGGTACCACATTTATCCTAGTGTTTTTTCCTTTCAGGAAGAGGAATTGAGTTTTTGAGAGTTGTGAGGGTGGCCTGTAACATGCTCTTGCCAGCAGTGCCTATGGTGGAATGGTTAATTGCACCTGGATGGTCTCCGATGCATCGAAGGGTGTGGAGGGTGTGGAGGGGGTCCAGTCAGCATCAATGATACCCCTCCTTTCTTGGTATTGTCCGGATTTTGGGACCGTTCAGACCAACACACACACCAGATAAAATAAATGCTGCTGCAGCCGGTAATGGAGCACAAATCCCGATCAGATGGTCAGACCAACAAATAACAGCTTCCTTTCTGTCTTTCACACACGGGAAACAGATACAATAACTATTGCAGCAGCTGGTTATGTGGACCGCTCAGACCCACACACACACCAGGCCAATTACAGCTTCCTTTCTTCTGGAGCACAGATAAAAGCTCTCTCCTTACCTCAGGCAAAAACTAAATGCAGCAGCAGCTAAAGCATATAGATAAAATCTCTCCCCTTACCTCACGCAAAACTAAATGCATCTGGAATGGAGCACACTCTTGAGGAAACAGATATGCAGCAGCTGTTTCCGCGCCTTTTGTGTTTGAATTTGTCGCACGCATGGCTCCGCTTATAGGTATGACAGCTGTAAAAGTGGGGGGTGCTCCCTCCCCCACACTCTATGGTGCTGGCACCCATGAGTACCTCTAGCCATCCTCCTAATAAGGATTGTAGTACCATGGATAGATACGGGAAACATGTTTTTACTTCAGCAACCTTTGCTTTGTGGTCACTGAATTATCTTACTTCACCAGACTGCAGAGGGACCTGATTAAAGAATTATTAGACTCCCCTCCAAGGAGCTGTAGCCAATGCAACTGCAGAGAAAGTCAATGCTCAGCTTGCTACCTTGAATTCAGTAGTCAACTCGACCATGAAACTTATTTCTTATGCGACTGATGGAACAAGTAGTGCAGCATACTCAGGTATCTCTCTTAATAGGCGGGTCTGGATGTTACTTTGTGGTTTCATGGAGCCCTTCAAGTCTTCATTAACACCCCTTTTGATAGCTCATTCCTTTTTGTGCCAAAAGTGAAGGAAACTTTCACCAGGTGTGAACAAGATGGGGAGAAACTTGTCTGCTGTTGGAGTGCATTTTTCCACTCCTACTAGACCTTATCCCAAGGGTCAAAAAGGTAGCGGGAAGATGTGGTTAAGAAAATCTCAAGAGGTCTTACCAAGACACACGGGGTGAAAATTAGCCCAGAGGCAGAGTGAGGAACAGTAATGAAAGATGCCACCCTCGTGGCAGGGGAGGGGGGGCCTGCAAACCTAAGGTTCCAGAGAATCTTTCTTTGGGAGACCCTTCCAGCGCTCCTGAAGGAGTGCCCGATTGCTCGTCTCTGGAGGAGGTCAGGGGGGGGGGGGGGAAGTTGTCCCTGCACCAAGAAACCTGGATAAAGATAACCTGGCTAAAGATAACAAATGATAGATGGGTACAGGACATAATATCCAGAGGATACATCATTCCCTTTTTCCTTTGTATCCCCAGAAACAAAAAGGTTTGAGATGTTCCATCCAGACGAAAGGAACAAGCAACTATAGAAATCCAAAAGTTGCTAACAGAGTCATTCCAAGAAGTCACCGCAGGCCAGAGAGGATCTGGAACTTACTCAATTTTTTTTTTTTATTTCCAAAAAGTACAGGGGACTGAAGGCCTATCCTGGATCTCAGCAATTTGAACAAATTGATAATAAAGACCAAGTTCTGGATGGTAACACTGCAGTTGATACTTCCATTCTTGGAAAAAGACAATTGGATGTGCTCTGTAGACCTTCATGGTGCATACTACCATATTCTAATAGACAGGCAGTCCAGGAGGTTCTTGCGCTTCCAACTAGGAGCCAGTCACTTCCAGTTTCGAGCTCTGCCCTTTGGTCTCACTACAGCCCCCAGAGTGTTCACCAAATGTATGGCAGTAGTAGCGGCTCATTTGAGACACAAAGGAATCTGCGTGTTTCCATACTTAGATGACTGGCTCATAACTGCCCTGACCAGACATCACTTACCCCAATCAAGAGATTATGCCTTTCAACTCTACTCCTCCCTGGGCATTACTGTGAATTGCAACAAATCTGTACTAGAACCATCACAAACCTTACTTGTTCATAGGAGCAGAGATAAACACTACCACTCAGATTAGCAAGTCTTTCACAAGACAGGGCAGACAACCTCCATCATCTTGTCGGAGTTCTTCTAAAGAAGTCCAAAGCCACCGCAAGACTAGTACTCCTGGTCCTAGGAAAAATGGCTGCTTCCATCATACTAATTCCCGTAGCCCATCTCCACATCAGGGTTCTCCAGTGGATGCTGTATGCTCAGTGGTCAGTCTTGGAGCTTTCACTGTCTCACAAGATCAGGATAACCAATGCCTGCAAGAAAGACCTCCAGTGGTGGATCCACTCACCATCAGTACTCCAAGGCCATCCCTTTATTCCTCCACAACCTCTGGCAACAGTGACCATGGATGCTTCCCAGATAGAGGGGGGCATTTTCTCAGGAAGACAGTTCAAGGCATCTGGCAAGATCACAAGGCTTACTTGTATATAAATGTCCTAGAGATGAGAGCGGTGCTTCTAGCATTGCAAGCATTTCAGGTCTCTCTTCCTGCAGGAACAATTGCAATCCAGATGGACAACATGTCTGTAGTTTGGTATATCAACAAACAAGGAGGAGCCAGATCGTACCCACTTTGTCGAGAAGCACTCAGGGTCTGGCAATGGGTGACAGCCTCCCAACCGCTTTCTAACAACAATGCACATTCCAGGGAAATACAGCGTCATTGCAGACAAGCTGAGCAGAGCCATTCTGTGGCCACACGAGTGGTCCCTTAGTCGGAATGTAATGGAAGTGATCTTACCCAAATGGGGCCAGCCTTGCTGTTACCTTTTTGCATCACCCAACAATGCCAAATGCAACAACTACTTCACACTGATCCCTCCAATGGGGGAGTCACCAAGGGATGCACTTGTTCACGATTGGCCCCCAGGACTTCTTTATGCCTTTCCTCCAATTCATCTGATTCCAAAGCTCCTACAGAAAGCAAGTTTGTTGGAGACAACCATTATCCTAATTGCCCCCTACTGGCCTCATCAAATCTGGTTTCCCTTCCTTCATCCTCCTCTCCAGGACGAACCCTGGATTCTGGACCCAGCTCTGGACCTACTGACACACCTGTCAGAGATGGTTCATCCCAACCTACACACCCTGAAATGCTTGGCTGCTCCAGTTCCCCTAATTGCCAGATTTCTATCCCTCTCCCCTCCTCTCCTCTCCTGTCAAGCATATTATTTTATAATCTCATAAAACTTCTATTCAGAAGCTTTACAGAATCAAATGGAAGAAGTTTGTTGTATGGGTAGACTGTAAAATGATAGATCCATTTATAGCAACAATTCATTCTGTGCTACAGTTTTTGCCTGAGATCTGTAGTGATGGAGCAGCAGCAGTCTCAATTAAAGTTCACCTAGCTGCAGTCTCTAATTTTCATATAGGAGAAATTGACTGCCCTATCATGTCGCATAGACTTTGTAAAGCCTTCTTGAAAGGCACTGTTTTGTAAGAATTCCATACAAACACCCAATGCCCCCTTCAAATCTAAATTTCATCTTATCCAACATTATATTTCCCACTTTTGAGCCCTCAGCCACATGTGATATGAAATATCTGTCATGGAAAACCCTGTTCATGGTAGTAATTACTTCAGCCAGAGGGAGTCCGAGTTGCAGGCCTTGTCCATTAAACTTCCTTACCTAATCTTTCACAAAGACAGGGAGTCATTACGCACTAATCCATCCTTTCTACCCAAGGTTGTGTCAGAAATACTCTTCACCAGTTGCTAGACCTCCCAGTTTTCTTTCCCAAATTTCAAAGCAAAGGAGAGTATTCCTTGCATCTCCTAGACATTCATAGACAGTTATGTTTCTGTTTACACAGAACTTTGGAATTCAGAAAAGCAGACCAGCTTTTCGTTTCATATTCTGATACAAGAAAAAGTCAGCCAGTTTGAAAAGTCACATCCAGATGCTTTCAACATGCATATCCTGCATTTACAATTCTAAAAAGAAAGCCCTCCCTAAAGTTCCTAAAGCTCATTTCACTAGATCTCTGACCATGTCTGCTGCCTTTCAGGCTAGACTACCGTTGGAAAATATTTGTGTTGCGGCTACTTAGGCAAGACCTCATACCTTTATTACTCATTACAAAGTGGATTTGGCCTCTAGGTGTAGAGCATCCTTTGGGTCTGTGGTTTTGAGGAATATTTTCCCATGAGCCACCCAAGAGTTCAGTTGCTTGGGACACGGTCCCACATGTGAGAATAAAGGCAAGATTGACAACATCACATAAAGAAGTTATGTTCTTACCGTAACGTTCCATGTGTGTTGTCCATCTTGTCCTTTATTTTCACAACCCTCCCTCCTCCCCGTGCCGATACTCCTAATAGACTAGGTAACAAACAGGTATTAAGCAGAGATATATAGCCTCAGCAAATATACTCTTCTCAGTCTGCTTCTATATTTGACAGTAGGTATATCCATTTTTTCTATACATCAGCAGATTGCTACCATGTGACCCCTTTTATGTGCTGCTGGGGGGAAACAATATCTGAGGTTACTAGGGGAATGCATTATGGGTAAAGAATGAGGCCCACAAGCTTTGCTGAAGAGCTGGAGTATTGGCCGAGACGGATCCGACACATCGGATCCAATCCCACACGAAAGAATAAAGGATGAGATGGGCAACACACATGCATGTTATGGTAAGAACATAACTTCTTTTTTATAGACGTTATCATCAGTATTATAAATTTACATGACATTACCTTTCAGTAGCCATTTATATAATGCGTCTTGATAGGACATATCACAAAATTATATAATGGTACTTGATTTCTTTCAAAGGATTTGACTACATTTTACCCTTTTGAATACAACCCTTAGAACTACTTGTAGCTTAACTTGATGACTGTAAAATGGAAATCCTGTCTGTTAAGGCAATTTATTTTGTTATGTATTCATCAGTTAGCCGCACTGATCCAAAAATTTATTTTTTTCAGACATGACCCAGAGCCAAGGCATAGAAAAGCATTACAATTGCAATACAAAACTGTAGATTATGTAACAGTCAATAAATATTATAAATTCACTAGCACTGTATCCATTGAAATGTGATATAATGCACTGACAAGTGTGGCGCACATCTGAATAAAAGATTACATAGGCATGCATTTCATGACATTGCATGTCATTGGCATTCCAGTGATTGTCCAGACTCTTAATTCCCAAGTCCAGATTGACCTGTAAAGCATAATAAACATATCACTTCCTTAAAAGGCCGATGAGATAGCAAGATGTTGAAGGGAACAATGACTACATTAAAGTAAATACGAAAGATTGGTAAAAACAGCCAGGTTAGCTCCAAATACAGCATGCAAAGAGGTTGTTTGCAGAAGACAAATGAAGGAATCCATTTGAGCTTCTGAGACAAGGAGCTCATCAGAAAGAGGTGTAATGATGCTTTCCAGTGCTGAAAACTCTAAAGTCTGAAGAGCACCAAGTTGTGAGACTAACCCTAAACACATTTACATATGGATTTAGACTGCTGAGTTTTAACATATTAGTTTGAAGAACTTTTGGATTGTCACTTTTCTGAAATAAGTTGAGGCAGTCACACCTGGCAGAAAAAAGTGAAGTGGAAGTTCTGCAACCCACCTTGAGATGAGTGCTCTGTAGACAAAAAATAGTAACACCGTTGAAACACAAACCTGAGGTTATGGATAGGAGAAGCTCCTTAAAGAGAGGATGGTAATACAGAACAGTGGAATAGCTGTGATAGCTTTGGTGAAAGGAATTGGACATTAATATCTGACCTGAACCTAACTGGCAGCCATCTTGCACACTGTAATATGACTCAGTTACATTTACACTTGGAGTAGGAGAATGAACCTACAAATTTAATTTAAAAAATTTGAAGTGAATCACAAGTTATAGCCATTGTACTTCAGAAAGTCATTAAACCATTATTATTCTTGAGCAGTTAGTGTACCTTTACTAGTTGCAGATCTTAATCAGTGTAAGGTAATCTAGAAATCCCATGGAAACATTTAAAACTGGCCTTTATGTTGTTTAGGTACTAAACATGATGCTGGAGAGTAAGATACAAATCATATTATATACTGAATTAATGAAATAAAGTGAAAGTTTTAAAATGTACCAGTACTAGCAAGGAAAAAACAGTCAGAATGTACATAAGAATGTCTGCCAGAAGTAGGAAACAACATAACTTTTTTTTATAGAACAGCAGAGTTGTTTTGTGGTAGCTAAATATTTAAGGATGATTGATCCCTTTGCGAAAACAAAGTTTTGGTTACAGTTAAGGTTAACAACCTTATCCCAGCTGTATAATGTGCATACTGAGTTATGTGAATGTGTGAAAAATGGTTAGAGATAGAATTCAGGAACAGAAAGACCACAAGAAATCCTAGCAGATCTTCCTGAAGGAAATGAGAAAGGATGTTCTAAGGTATAGGTAAAAGAGTATTAAATTTTACTTTGAGGATTTGTATAGAAGGTAATTTGAAGAGTAGGCACAACCACTAATGGAGACTATTGTTTAGGGAAGGGATTGCAGCATCTGGCACTGATTCATCATATCAGAAGGTTTAATAAGTTTGACAAAGAGCATCATTCAGAGTCTGTTTGTACTCCTGGGAATGCTGTTACGCAATGTTGCCAGCAGTCTTTGTACTGTAACCTTGTCTGAAACCATGCTAATTTCTTAAGTTACCCCAGCTTTGTCAGTTGAATCCGTAATCTTGCAAGCTTCCCCAGCTGTAGAAAAGAGAGGCTTATTTGTGCAGAACAGGATCATCCAGTTAAATGGATTAGAAAATAGCTTTGCCTGCTTCTGAAGTAATTTGCTTTGATAGGTTCTTAGATTCATGAGTTGTTACTAGGCAAAAGGTCTCTAGGGCCCTTACAAGCCTAGCTGCTCACCCCCAAACCATTTGGGTCCAGAGTATCATGGATACCTGTTATGTTAGGGAGGTAGCCAAGGGATTTGTAGGGGGGAGTTAGGGGTGTTAGTTAAGTTAACGCTTTTATTGATGGCTTCTGTCTGTAAGGGCATGGGGGCCAGACTGGGGGTAAATGTACAATTTTCCTTCAAATTGTCACTGTTTCATTTGACTTGGGTCAGGGATGAATTTTGTTTTACATAGATGAGGAGCATATCCCACAAAATAGGGATCCTTTGGGAGATGCATCTGTTTCTGCAGCACATTCTATTTATATGTCACAAATGAAGTTCAGATTCCTGGATCTAGTGTTTATGATGCTGTTTCTTTTGATCATGTGCAACAGATCCTTCAGGGCTGAGTCTGAGGAAACGCTGTAAGACAGGCAAAAATCCCCTCTTGATAGCCTGTAGGAGACCGAATACAAAGACAGAGCCTTTAGGCAATTAGTGTAGGACAGGGTATTCATGCCCTGAATTTTCCTGGAGAGAAACCATTATGGAAATACCAACTTTTGTGGAATTGTACACTTTTTTACAATTTGTAATGAGTAAGGAAGAACTTATGCAAGCTACATTTTCTTTGCTTCTAGTTTACATCACATGTGGGGGCAGGGAGGTGGAACCAAGATGGATGCTTGCAGAAATATCTCCAGATTGGCTTGAACAGATGGCATGCATGATAGTGAATAGATAACTGTCCCTTCAATAACACAAGAGTTGTGCAGTAGCATTCTTTATTGTAGATTTTTCAGTGATAGCTTTACTGCAGTATGGTGAAAGTCAAAACTTTGCCATTCTTGTTAACATGGATAATTTAGCATACTTGAGTACCCAGGTTCTGGTGGATTTGTCAGAGCTAAAACAGATGACCAGCCAAAATGGTTAGTTTTTGTCACTCAAATCTTCTTTCCTAATGTTTTAAAGTCAGACATATTCATCATTTCTGCTTAGGTGATCCTAGACAGACAGGCAGTGATACAGTCCCTGTAGCTGAAAATGGAAGATCTTGGAGAATTAGTAGTGCCGAAACAACCTGAGGCTGGCAGGCCTTGAAGAAGGTGTGGAAGGGAAGTGACCTTGTAAGTGGATGTACCAAAACCCTTTGGATTCAAGACATGATTATTTTTGACAGTGTACATCACTCATTGAAACTTCCCCAAAAAGGCAGTCAGATGCCAAGACAAGTAATCTTCAGAGTTTTAAAATATGTTGATAAGCTTAAATATTTAAATGTGGCTAAAGAAGACAAGACATTCTTTCTCTCCAGCTGCGAGGTATGCCTGTTTCAGGACTTTTCTAAGGAAATGCATTTGAAAAGGCACTCATATGGGGAAGTATTCTCTCTGTCATAAAAACCCAGTTCCCACAATACTAAAGTATCATGCAGTTGGCTTGTGAAATAGGAAGGCAGGTGGCAAGATTTCAGTATATGTGAATATGCTTTGTGTTTCTTAAAGTCTGCCTTTCAGCTGTAAATGTACCCAACCATTTTACTAAGGGTAATGTACCCGACTTGATGGTGGTATTTCACAGACAAAAACTATACAGAAAAAGAAGGCCATGTCTAAACATACTATGGTATTGGAAGGAATGGCATCTCCAGTTGGTAATCTTTATGTTTTGTAATAAGAAGTTGATGAGCATGGCTACTGCTCCTACAGGACCAATCTGGAAGGGAGCACAGAAATTGTTATTCTCAGTTTCTGCAGGGAAGAGGTTTGCTCCACTCTCAGCTGACGTGGACATGAGAGACTTTGGTTCATGATTCCTTGAGTCAGGAGGTTACTACAGAGTAATGCATCTCATTATCAGGTATAACCTCTCAGAAACCAATTCACTCCTTTTTCAGTAATTTTGGGCTGAAAGATTCTACCCAGTTATGTAACAGCTCAAAAAAAAAAGGATGAAGATGGGAGGTAAATTACCATGACATAGTGAAGCAGAGCAGATTTATCAACAATTTTTGTCGTGGAGTGAGTTCCGGGTCCTGTTCCTGCTGGGCAATTTTATTTACATAGTGAAACAGGCCATCTGTTCATAGTGGTGCTGACTCTGTGATCTACTGTTTACAGTGGATGGGTGAGTTGGCAGAGTATTTTTAAGCAAATGTCTTTAGACATAGGCTATGTGGCTGAGCTTCTTAGACATGTATACTGTCACAAACTAGTGTTACATTTCATTATTTTATTATTGTGCTCCTTGTGGTTTAAATTGTAAGCTTATCAGCTTTGCATGCATATTCTAAGGACTGTTTGGGTGGACAGTGTTCTAAATATCTAATGTTAAATGTCTGATGTTGAATTTTGGAGATTTACATTTTCAGCTTGAAAGTAAGTATCTTTACTGTTTACTAAGAAACCATAAATTTGATGTAATGTTTGCTCAAGGCATGTAGAGACATCAAAATGGTAAATTCCTGTGTATTGTGCCTTTATCATCCGAGTGAGGGATGGTAGTTTTTGTTAACAAGTCTTTAGGTTATGAAAGGGAAGAAGTGATTAGGGGTAAAGAATGGAGATGGGTACTAGTTAAGTTTAAGACTCCAGTAGGGCAGATGGTCAGGGTATTATTTATGGAGCAAACAACAATACAACCAAGTTCTTCGCCAAGGTCTTAGCAGAACTGCATAGCTAGCTGCTTGCTCTACTCATGTGTTATTGTGGAAGGATTTCATTCTTTTCCTGGTTACAGATATGTATAGACCTCAATGTAGTACAGAAGTCAAAACCTATTCTCAAAAAATTCTAAGGGAAGAACTACTAGTTTTGTGTATGAATGATCCTTGACCTGCAGTTAATACGGGGGGGGTTCCTGGTTATTACACTCTTTCATTGCCTAACACCTCATCATATAATTGGTTAGATTATTGACCTATCCCCTACTGTCAAGTGAAAGATGTGAGGAAGGTACAAATATTTCCATTTGTGATATGTGCTTTCAAACTATAATGGTGGTATATTGGATGTCCAGGTTTGACCTTGGATGGAGATGGGGAACAAAGCATGGCATGTAGATCACCTAGCGTTGCAGTGTCAGAGATGCTCCCAATTCATGGTTAATGATGTGTAAATATGTGAATATGAACTCATGAGTTAATATGCCCATTCAAGGTCTGATGGGAGAATTCTAAGTGGGCCTAACGAAACATTTTTAGAGCGCCAAAATCTTGTTTGCATGCCAAAATAGGTATTAAAATTGGACAGCTTTGTATTGTCTTAGAAAATGTGTTTCCACTAATTACAGATCAGAGAACTATCTGCTGGTGCTTTGTTCTACCAAGTTGAAATATTCCCAGGCCTTACAGGATAGAAGTAATATGTACTTTCAGAAAGCTGTGTTGCAGATGTTCATCGTGTTTCACTGTTGCAGTCATGACTGTAGGGTTCTCCCCTGCCGGCAGGCAGTCCTCGGTCGGCCAGAATCCCAAAGTCTGGGTCCGGCGTCGGCTGTTCAACCATGCTCCTTGACGTCAGAGCGCCAGGAGTACAAAGCTGACAGCCGACGCCATCTTCTCCAGTCTTTCTTGCCGTGCGGTGATAGCAGTTCACAAGTGCCGGTCGGCTGACTCCTGACGATTTTTTCTGATAAACTTCAGTCCGAAGACTTTCTTCTCCACTCAAAGCTAAGTACCCCGTTGAGGAAACTTTTTTCTTGCTCCAGTCCGATGTCAGAAAAAGTTAATAATTGTATTTCATGTGGGAAGCAAATACCTCATAAGGATTTTCATTCTTACTGTATTCCTTGCTTAGGCCCTGACCACGACGTAGCTAGTTGTCGGTTTTGTGCTAGATTCAATCAACGTACAATTAAACGAAGGTACGATTTTGCTTTTCATTACTTCGGTAGGCGCTTTAACTACAAAATGCCGTCTGATACGGTTCCGGCTACAGGAGTTCACAAACGTCGCAAGGATAAAGACAGGCCTCTGAGGTCCAAATCTGATGAAAGGTCACAAGCGGAGCCAGCTTCAGGTTCGGCCGTCGTCAGTGAGGCGCTTTTGCAGCCCCTGTCGTCGGCCATTTCAGAACCGATGGCCGAAACGGACTCTCATGAGGAGCCAACCAGGCCTTTAAATATTTCTATTGCAGGACCTTCGGACAATGCTCCTTCAGATGGGTCTGGAGCCGCTGTGCAGGTACCGGCTTCCGAAGGGGTTTTCAGGCCTACTCAGCTTCTAATAAAGGCAAAGCCAAAGACAAAGGCAAAGACTCCTTCCAAATCAAAGACTGCAACACAGGCCTCTTCTGAACCGGCTCCCAAGTCACAGAAACAGTTACTCAAGATGGCGGAGGATTTACTTACTACGATTAGGGGTTTTCATCCCCCTCCAGATAAAAGGCCAAGGCAGGATGTTTATTATGATTCTTCTGATCAGGCTTCTGTTTCTTCAGTTTCTTCTTCTGACCAGGAATATTCTTTCCCTCCTTATTAGGACTCTGATGCTGAGGAATCCATTCCTTCAGCTTCTCCCCCTGAGGATTTCTCTTTTGGGGAAACTTTGCATGAAATGAGGCAACATTTCCACTGGGAGGGACAGGAGTATTCGGAATCTAAGAAAAGACTAAGGGATTTTCATCTTCTTCCCCAACATAGACCCCTGGCTGTTCCTCCTGTTTTGGATATTGTGGATGATGCTTTTTCGGAGGCTAACTTAACCCCTGACTCTTTTCCTCCTGCTCCTGTTAAGCCTGATAGATATTACAGGGTTCCTGATTCCCACCAGTTTTTATACAAGAACCATTCTGCTGACCCTGAAACCATTTCTCAGGGTCCTAAGGGAGTTAAGGCCGCTTCTGCCAAAAATCCCATTCCCACTGAAAAGGATTCTAGATCTTTAGAAAGATGGGGCAAAAAAGTGTACACTTCTGCTCATTATAATACAGACCCTCCAATCTTTTCCCACCAGCTCATGAGACAGTTTCTCAGAGGAGCTAAGCATTTAAGACTTCCTAGATCTCCTCCCATTCCTGCTTGGGATCTCAACTATGTTATGGAAAAACTAACCTTGCCTCCTTTTGAGCCTGCTGCCTCTTCTGACATCAAGTTTTTATCTTTGAAGACAGCTATTCTGTTAGCCCTAACCTCTGCCAGGAGAGTTTCAGAGTTACAAGCTCTTATGGCTGTGGAACCTTATATTATTTTTCATCAAGACAGGGTGTCTTTGAGGACTAATCCTACCTTCATGCCTAAGGTGATTTCCAAAGTGGCTTTAAATCAGACTATCCACTTGGCAACTTTTTTCCCTACTCCTCAAAATAAAGGGGAAAGGATCTTACATTCCTTGGATGTACACAGACAACTAAGTTTTTACATGGACAGAACCAAGGATATCAGAAAATCAGAACAATTGTTTGTTTCTTATGCCTCAAGTTCCCAAGGTAAAGCCATTTCAAAACAGACCATTTCTAAATGGATCGCTCATGGAATCAAGATTTTGTTATTCACACCATGGAAAGCAAATCCCAGGGAGTATACGGACTCATTCCACCAGAGCTGCTGCCACTTCTGCGGCCTTCCTCAGGGGAGTTCCTACCAAAGACATTTTGGAAGCTGCAACTTGGAGTTCAGTGCATACTTTTTCTAAGCACTACAATCTACCTCTCTACTCTAAGTCTAGGGCAGGCTTTGCCTCTGCAGTCTTGCAGGGCCTTTTAGCCGCCCCTTCTTCTTTATGACCACCTCCCTTTCTTTCAGCTTTGGGATTCTACACTACAGTCATGACTGCAACAGTGAAACACGATGAACATAGTACAGTTGTGTACACCTACCATAAATGTAGATGTTCGAGTGTCTTCACTGTTTAAGTCTGGGTTTCCCTCCCTCCTGTCCCCTCTTATTTTTACTTTTGTGTGGTTCCTTTTTTCACCATTCTTCTGAGGTGTATTTGCAAAGGATATGGGACCTTTCTCATTTTGGGTCTCCTGACATCTGGGGCAAGAAAGAATGGAGAAGATGGCGTCGGCTGTCAGCTTTGTACTCCTGGCGCTCTGACGTCAAGGAGCATGGTTGAACAGCCGACGCCGGACCCAGACTTTGGGATTCTGGCCAACCGAGGACTGCCTGCTGGCAGGGGAGAACCCTACAGTCATGACTGCAACAGTGAAGACACTCGAACATCTGCATTTATGGTAGGTGTACACAACTGTACTTTTTGGGTGATGGCTGATAAGTTAACTCTGTTATGGGCATTCAGGCTACAAGGCAGTTTCCTTTTAGGGACAGGAATGATTCACAAGGATAGTACCACTTTAACTCTACCTAGGAAGATTAATCAAGCTTTTGAAAAGTTATAAATGTACAGTGATTGGCCAAATAATCCAAAGAAATACTTGAATCAGTATGTGAACTTTTGGACAGCCTTCCCCTTCCAAGATTAGATTAGATTAGATTCTGACATTATCATTAAAGAAAATATTCTGGCTTAGTAATAATGCTTAAAATAGAGACAACTACGGGTCCTGATGGATTTACAAATGCAGTATACAAAAAACATTTGCAGGGCCCTCTAATGCACATACTTGACTTTTTGTTTAAGTGTACATTTCAGTCAGGTGCCTCTCTATTATCTGATAGAATCCATGGTAAATAGTCATGTTTATGCCTTTCTGGCAGTTAGAGCAGAGTACTAAAGTTCTGAAGTGGTAGTCAACTGCTTCCTTTGTCCAGGGTGAAATGTTTGATTCTTTGACCATTTATTTATTGACTGTGTGACTGAGCACATCACGTAACCAGACAGTGCTTCTGAGTCATTCCCAAAACATAACAATTTGTTCATTGAGGCCTACCTGGTCAGCAAATAGATACAAATACAAAAAGAAATAAAAAGGACTGTTCTGTGGTTTAGAATTCTAGGCATATTTCCCTTGTTAATATGGAGAATAAATTATATGTCCACTATATAGTAAAAAGGGCACAACTCTTAGTTATGCTGTTGTCCATAACAGATATAAAAGTGTAGTGTGTTGCTGACTATATTCATACTTTGAATTTTATGCAGAACCATAGGGGTTGCAGTCAACCAGTGATGGAATTTTTTACTGACTTCACAAAGGCATTTGATTCTGCATAGTGATCATATCTGTAGTCTGTGTTGAAAAGCTTTGGGATAACAAGTCAAATGTTAAGGCTGTGTAAACATTATATCATAAAGCTTTGGTAAGTGTGTTGGCAAATTCAGTCATATCTGCATTTATATCACTTTTGAAAGGTTCATGTCAAGGTTATTTACTCTACCTTCACTTTTTGTTTGTGCGATGGACTCCCTGAACCAAGTTCTCCACTTAATCAGTACCCTGTCAGATGACTAGAGTCAAATTCTCTACTCTTTCAGATAGTTGTATAGCTTTGATCCCAAATCTTGCTTTGTGAGAAACTGTGTTTATTGCAGTGTTTTGGAGAGTTAACTTGTTAGAGAATCAACTGCAATAAGACAAAAAAGTAATCCATCTGACTTTGGATACAGATTCTCTTCTCTTATATTTATCAGACAAATATTCCCAGTTTGTAATGCCTTCCCCATGCATGCAGGGGGTTAAGCTGTATCCCAACCTTCATAAAATGTTGGAGTTGAACTAGAGACTTCTCTGGGATGAGGCACTCATTATAGTTTACAGCTGGAAGCATCTGTACATCTCCTTTCCAGGTCACATTAACATGGTTATAGTGCAACTTGTCCCCAAATCATGTTATATACTGTAGCTGTCACCTGTTCTGATAGTTTTAAGTGGCTTACTAATATTTTAAAACGGATTAAACTGTTTATTTGGTGAGGTAGGCATAGACTTCTATCTAAGGAAGTGACTTATGCATTGCAGTTTACTGGAAGAACAAGGTTGACATACATAAAATACTATGTCTTAGCTTTTTTGTTATAATATACATTACCATTTGATAGGAGAGACCCAACCCCTAATTTTGGTGTCGTGCGGAGGCCAAAATATTGGACAGTACTAGCACTTTTGCTGTTGCATGGGTCTGAATCCTACCCAAAGTCATAAATGGCTAACATTTTTATCCCTATTATGAAAAGCCTTAAAATGCAGCGAGGGTTGGAGGTACATCCTCCTCCTTGAGAGTGCTCCACCACAAAGCTAAGTCCACACCTCCCAGTGGGATATCTGACTTTGTAGTGGACTAGATGATTTGAAATAGAGATTCAAGAAAGTCATCAGCTGATTCAAGTAGTCATTTCCTTTACCATTGTTTCTTTTGACATCACAAAGCAGAATTTTCAATACACAAGCAACTAATGAAATTATCTCCTAGAAAATAATCTAATAGCAACACAACCACATGGCTTTAGACCCTTCCATAGCACCTCCACTGCACTAACAGAATTCACCAACACTGTCAATACTCACAGAAACAAAGGACTCCTTGTATCTGCCACCTTCCTTGACTTGTCCAAAGCATTCGATATGGTTAACCACAGTAAACTCCTTTCACTAGCAACTCTAAACCTTACCACCCCTGCCATCTCCAAAAAATACCTAGAGGGAAGGAAACAAGCTGTTATGTGGCAAAACCAACTCTCCCCCTCCCTACCAGTCTCCCTAGGAGTACCCCAAGGCTCCATCCTGGGGCCACTTCTTTTTACCCTCTTCACCAATCAGCTCCCAAACAGTATTCCTAAAGCCTCAGTAATGCAATATGCAGATGATACCACCATAATATGCTCAGCCAAATCAATTTAACATCCTTCACTCCCTAACACAAGAATGCTTTTCTCTAGCAGAAACTTGGATTACAAACCAAAGGTTCATTCTGAACCCAAGTAAAACCAAGCTTGTAATCTTTAGCTCCCACAGAGCCACACCTCCCACTGAGTCTTTCCTCATCTCCTCTTTTAACAAGACCACAATCGCCCCCACAAATAGTACCAAACTCTTAGGGGTTGAAATAGATAATCACCTTAGATTTGACCTGCATATTTCTATGAACATAAAAAAAGTACGTAAAAAACTTGGCCTACTGTACCGCAATAAAAAATTCCTCACTGACAACTCCAAAACTACAATCCAAAAAGAAAATGTAGTCAACTGCATGAACACGGCTAGAATCTGACAACAGTTAAAATTAATTTATTAAACAAATTCGCTTAAGACATGTAGAGTTCTATACAAAAAGTCTCCAAATAATCTCGTATGATGAGCACTTTTGAATCTTCTTCAGATCGTAAATGTATTGGGACAACAAGCAGTATTTTTAAAGTGAAACGGATTTCCGTTACTAAGTAAATGTAGGTTCATTTGTAAATTCTCCTCCAATGGTCTGAGAATATCGACCTACCCCTAGGTTACACCAATGGCAGTATACTGATCACTAGTAGTGCCCATCTCCTGCATAAATTCCTAATCCAATCATTAGGTTTTATAATTGGCACACCCTTGTGTTTAGGCAATAGTAGATGATCTGGCTTTTAATGCAGGTTTTAATAGAGTAATACGATTTAAACTGGGTGCTTGCTGTGCACTTAGTTGATGATCCATTTAGTCTCCCTTAATTCTGTTTCATTTTCAATATCTCCTTTTCTTAAGCTTGTGAAAATTTGCTCAATGACTAAAGGAGAAGGCATGATTACAAAATTCACTTATGTGCACACGCTAATGCATTGTGCGGATCTTTGTTGCATATGTCCCTTAGGCGCCTAAGGACACGATTTTTAAAGGGCTGGTTAGTTTTTCCTACATAGTATGCAGAACATAACTTACAGGTAGCTAAATACACAACATTGGGTGTGTTGCAGGTAGCTTTTACATTGAATATATAACGTCTTTTAGTTCTTGGATGTTCAAAACTGTTATTACTATCATTGTACAAACATGCTGTGCAATTACTGCATCTAAAAGTACCCTTTCTTCCTATGTTCATGAATTTGCCAGAGTCATCTTTTGTACAGAGAAGTCTTTTCAAATTCTTCTTATTTCTAAATCAAAGGACGGTTTGTCACATACTATGTCCTTCAACAGAGGGTCTTTGGTCAAAATCGGCCAGAACTCTTATCACATTCTGGACTTCAATAGGTCCATACTATAGGTTAACATAACTCTCATGTTATTATGTCTTCCTTTGTTCGATTCGTCTCCATTCTCTCCTTGAGACATGCTTACATCTTTTTCATTGTAGCCCCTTTTCTTGAGGTTGTCTTTTAAAAATTTTACTTCCTCCTGTCTTACAGATTCTTGGCTGCATCGTTTTCCTATTCCACGTACTTCATTTCGCATAATATTTTTACTTATATGCCTAGGATGCATGCTACTTTTTAAACGATAGTGATTACTCCAGGTACTTTTGCAATGTAATGATGTATTAATTTCATTATCTGCACTTAAGAAAATGTTGACATCCAGGAAGTTAATAGTCTCATGGGACCATTGAACTGTAAACTTAAGGAAAGTAGTGGTTGTGTTCACGTAACTAGAAAATGCAATAAACTGTTCATCTCCTTTCCATAAAATAAAAATAAAAAGGTCATCCACAAATCGGCCATAGTAAAATATGTTTTCAACCCATGTATTCTTGCTGTTAAGGATATATTCGAGTTCCCAGTCTACTAATACCAGATTTGAATAACTGTTAGTGCAGGGGGTGCCCATGGTCACCCCCCAGCTTTGCCAGTATATAGAATTCCCAAAAACAAAATAATTGTTTTCCAGAATCAACTCCAGTAGTGAGTAAATCTTATTGACCTCATTTGAACTCTTCCTCTGTGTTAAAATTCTTCTGATTGATTCTATCCCTATATCATTTGGGATTGACAAAAAGTCATCTGTGTCTCGCAGCACAGTATCAAAAGATTCCAAACTTATTCTAAAACTACAATAGTGAGGACTCGCCTACTCTCCACCCTACTTTATGCCTCCCTCCATGCTTACAAATCTCTGCAAATCCAACCTAAACAAACTTGATAGTTGTTATAATAAGGTAGCCAAATTCGCTACAACCTCTCCCATCAGAACACATCACTGTGAATGCCCAAAAAACTCATTTGGCTAGAACTACCACTACTACTTCAACTCAATCAACTATCACTGGCCCACAAAATAATACATAAGTCTGAAAACACCCCAGCCCTACAAAATCTTTTGCAACCCTATACAACCGCCAGGCCCTTGAGATCTAGCGCACAAAACCTCCTCAAAGTAACCAAATATAACAATGAAGCTGGTAAGTCTGTCTACAGCCACTGTATAGAAAAAACCTGGAACTCCCTTCCTGCCCACATAACTGACAACAAATCCCCATCACAGTTCAAGAAACTTGTTAAACTCACTTTTTGAATAATCGACTGTGCTCATGTATCCCCTCTGGCTAATGTCTCATTAGAACACTTCACCTAATTAAGTAACTCTGCTAAGCCAACCAATCATACTACTGTACCCACTTAGGACTGTTAATCTATTGCTCATCCCATCTCTCCAGGAGTTAGGGAAAACTACCCCAGCAATGTTGAGCTCTCCATATGCAACTAAAACCAGGAGAAGACATATTGTAAATCAATTTGTTATCCTTCTCAACTATAGCAAGCATCATTTGCTCTCTCTGAGCTTTTTTTTTCTACATCTCTCTGCTTTTACTCTGATATTAAATCTATCACAGGAATCCTAAACTTAAGAATATCATCTAAAATGTAATATTATACTGTGGAGAATGAATGTGTCCTATCTGTTAGTTAATATGTATGTCAAAGTCTCTTCTATGGAAATTGCATGTCAAAAGTCTGTCCTTAAAACTATGTTTTATAAAAAATTGTTCTCTTGGAGCTTTTCTCCCTGGGCCTCCACTGAAAATGAACTTTTAATCCGGTAAACAAATGTAAAATAAAATAAATAAATACATTTTCACCTGAAGAGGGGGAAATTTTGGAAATACCTGCAAGTAAGACATAGTTTCTTAACTTCAAACTGCTGTTAAGTATGTGATTTGCAGTAGTCCTTATCACAGTAAACTAAACTCACTCATTTGTAATTATATTTGTCACTATAAAAGGTGACAAAGAAAGAGCGTTTGAAAAAGTAATTTGATGGTTGATGCTATTGAAGTTAAGGTTTTTTCCCCAAGGTTATATGAACATTTGTTTTGGGTGGGTATTGGGCAGCAATATATAATTAGGCAACACAGTTAAGAAGGGTTGTGTTTCCTGTGCCATAACCCCAACATCCTTGTTCTATAAGTTTTGTTAATAACCCAAAGTACAGCATCTTTGCACAGGTTACCTGACTGTCCAACTTAGTTTTGAATGTACCTTTGCAATGTAGATTTGAATGTTGAATGTGACTGTGTATCACATATTTGATAAGGATGTGCATGATAAAGGACTCATTTTGACTGTTATATTGCTGCAGTTAAAAGATTATACATTCCTTTGGAAAACCCTTGAAGAGTTGTCATTGCAGGGAATGCATCAAGATCTTTTTGGACAGAAAATAAACTGTTGGATCCCAGAACATTAGCCAAAGTAAATGACATGACAGTAATAGTTTTCTCAGTCGCAGACAATACTAACCTTTAAGATGGGTAAGACTGACAGAAAGTGACATACTGGAGAAAGAGTTGGGATATGCAGATTCCTTCTGTGTTTGGGCATTAATGTAAGTGGAAGTGTTTACTATTGTACTACAGTGACTGCTAGGAAACATTATTACTATTATTATTTTTAAATATACTTATTCCTCTTAACCTCAACCATTGCTTCCTTTAACACTTTATACTTTGTAGTTTATTGATACTGTTCTTTTTCTCATTAGAATTGATGGTCGTAATTTTATACAACGTGTTATTAGTTTTGTATAGGTGACCTACCTTTTGTTTGATGTGTGCATTTTAAGTTAGAAAGGCTTGTAATATCTTTTATGCAAACAAACGCACTTACAAATATATATGTGAATCTGAGTGTTCATCCAGGGTGACTCTGTGGAATTAGGCACAGAGGGCTAAAGTTCTAAGCATGTTAATGGGGTTATTCCTGTGCTCAGAGTACAGAGTTTGATTCCTTGCACCTTTGTTTGTGTACTGTGTGACTTTGAGCTAGTCCCTTAATCAGATAATGCTCTCAGATTGCCACTGAAAAGAGACACTTATGTCCAGTTGGCTAACCCAGTCAACACACAGGTTAAAAAAATAACCCTCAGACCTGTTCTCCTCAGTGAGTATGCATATCAGCTGCCAGGGGTGGTGTTGGGCATGTAAAGAAGATCCCTTGATGGAAAATTGGTTTTCTCAGTAGCAGCTGATGTGTAGTTAGCAGATAAAAGGATGATCACAAGCACACAAAGAAGTCATTACTAAGTTTCTCTGTCATCACTGGGAACTTTGCTTTCTTGCCACAGTTGCGTCTAGAAGATTCCTTGCATCTAGAAGATTCCTTGCTACTACTGCTGGTTTGCATTTCTTACTAAAGCTGTTAAAATCATTAAAGGTGCTTGAGCATTTTATGTTGAAGACATGTCATCCCTTTCCAAACTAGCAGAATGCTGCATGAAGTGCTGGAGAAACATGGCTGATGAGTTATTTCAGGGCTGTCATCATGATTTAGAGATTAGAAGGGTGCATGGCATAGCTAGATGAAGGCCCTGACTGTGACTCAGCTGAACTGGATGTGACTAGTAGCTCAAGCATGGATGAGACAGTCAGGAGAAAGAAAAGTAATGAGGCACTGCCTTCTCACTTCTCCCTGGAGAAAGCTTGTGTCTTGGTGAAATATTTCCCATTAATGCATGTCTGCTGCAGACTGGAGATGCAGTGGAAGCTGTCCTCTCATGAGAAGGGCAAGCCTGATAGACTATATCAGCTGCAAAAGAAAGTGAAATCCCTTTCCCAGCACTGCACTCCTAGAGTATTTACTATGACTTTCAGCAGGAAGTTAGGACAATACAGCATAACAGTTCCATTGTGTACAGAACATCAGACTCATGCTCAGCGGGCGTGGGGGCACAAAAATGGGCAAAATGAAGACGATTGCATAGCTAGTTAATACACAAAGAAAATACTGATAGTTTTTTGACAGTAAACAGTGCAAATTATTGAATTGTTTAGTTGAAATGAGGTAGTCTGGCCACGAGCACAGATGTAGCACTACATCTTCAGGAGCTTTGACTGTAGCACTTTGCCTACTTGTGTGAGGACCATGGGAGGGTGGCCTCGGGGGGGTTTGCCCACAAACACAACACACAAGTGCAAGTTTTGAGTCTCTCTATGATAATTAGCTTAGGCTAGCGCTTGTAAGGCAGCAGTAGCCTAGTACTAACCTATGAACCTATAAACTAAGGTTGTAGTTGTCTACATATGATAGCACATCATTTTATAAAGCCTTATTTCAACAAGTGTGAAGTTTACTAGCCTTTATCAGGTACATACTGACCACCACCACCATCAGTGGTTTAGTAGTAACCACCTTTCTGTAAATGTGACAAAAAGAGCATCTGTGTTCTTTGGCACCAAGTACCCTCCCAGACATAGTAACACCCAACAATGAGCCCATCTATTCAGTGGACAAATACAAATGTCTTGACCTAATTTTAGAACCTACTTTGAAATTCAAAACCCACAGTGCCTCTACCATCTTAAAGGTTAAAATTCAAGGCTGCCTACTTCATTTTTAACACCTAAAAAAGGAAGCCAAGCATACTAGACTTGAATATATTCTCCTAATAATTTTCTTCTATTCCTGTTACATTGCAGACACTATTTAGTCAGCATTTTACTCTGTATGTAGATTTATCAGCCTGTACCCTCAGCTGGAGCACCACTGTCTTAACTCAACACAAATCTCATTCCATTCTACGTTTATCCTTGGCTTCCCATATAGCAGTGAGAGAGAGAGAGAGAGAGAGAGAGAGGAGACATTGAAAAGCTTGCACTCTAGAACAGCCCTTTAAAGTAAGTTACAAAAAAAATGGCCAAAGTTTGCTCTTCAGTAGTGGAGCTATTTAATGCCATTGCACTGCAGAAAGAAATATGTAAAAACAACAAAAAAGCAGTCAGTCTACATAAAACACTGGAACAGAAGAAGGCAGACAAAGTAAAACAATGTGAAGAGGCCACCATTCTGATGCTATTTCCAGTCTTAAAGCTACTGAAAGAGACATTAAGCAATGGCTGGCTCAAACCGAGACTGTACAAGAGAAGTTGTCCCAAAATGCAGTAAAGGTGGAGGGGCAGATCATGAATGAACAGCATAGGATTTACTAGTTTTCCTGAGCAAGTTAAGGGGTAAAACTGTATTTAGGTTGTGCAGAAGTGTCTTGGAGAATGAAGAATCATCCTTAGTGACAGTATTGTAATAAAAACAGCCCACCTAATGTTTGTTTCAAGACTAGTCCCCAGGAAACAATCCAGGCCGATGTTAAAGCTCTGCTGACATCTTCAAAAAGAGGAAGTCCCATCTATATGATAGAAGAAGAATGCAGTTTATAAAGTGGGGGGTACCCACGTGTTAGCCAGTAATGACTACTTGACACAGAAGCACTCCAAAAACTGCTTTTCTCCCAGTGATAAGAAAGTACAAGGAACAGCAGCTGAGATTTAAGCTATTCTATCCTGCTATGCTCAGAACCTCTTATCAAGTAAGCTGATAAAGAGAAACAGATCCAGCTCAGATGATGGCAGACTTGGAGAGCATGAATGAAGAGGTACCAGGTGTCTCAACAGAGAAGTATTCTTCCCCATGAGGAGAGGACAAGAGGATGATCTTTCACACTGTGATTTCTGAAAGGATGTCAGATAAACTGTTACCTCTATTCCAGAGGAAAATGACTGATAACACAAGACAAGTGGATGAGTTCTCCAGGAGGCTGACATAAGCTTTGTCACCAGAGAGACTTATGCAGATTGAAGAAGAGAATAACTAGCCGTATTCTTTTTATTTTTACCTATAAAATTGTACATAAGTTTCTGCTCATCTGTATCTAGTTTCTAAAGTGGATGATTGAGGATATCAAAGCTAGAAGCAGAGTGGCTGGAGCCAATTGGCACATAGTGGCAGAAGTTGAGTGTAACAGAAGAGTGCCAACGAATCTGAAAAGTAAAGTATAAAAAACACTGGTGTGATAAGTACTACTGTAGGGTGAAGAAACCTGCGCAGTTAAGGCAGAGTGGTTGAGGACACTAGAGGTGATGGAGCTAGTGTCTGATATGGGTGGTAGGATGCACAGCTTGGGTACAGGCAAAGAAATGAGGTCTTTGATGCAAAAAACCATGTAGCTCCGGTTGCAGAGAAGATCAGAGAGAATAGATTATGATGGTTCAAGTACATGTGCAGGAAAGTAGAGGACAATCTTCTGAATTAGAGTTTGGACAGAGAGGAGGAAGATGAGAGAAAATAAGGGTAAATAGCAAAACGGTGCATGGATTGTGTTAGAGAAGACCTGCAACAGTCAAGCATGACTGTTGAAAAAAGTAGGAGGGTGGCACTGAACTATGAGAAATTACAGCTGCTATTGGAAGCAGGCCACTGGCCAAAACCTCTTCCCTATTCTATCAGGAACCAGGAAATTAATGCTTTGTCTCTACATAGGGCAACTTTGGAATCTCAACCAGGAAAATGAGCTTCAGTAAAGCAGCCCCTTCTAACTGGAATCACCAACCCACAGAGCACAGGAACATAAGAGCACCCACATTGTAGAAAGCAGTTTCTGGAGCACTCAATAGAAACCTACAAATGCTCCTGTTTTATAGACAAAGCCTCCACTGTAAATTAGAAATTCATCTCTGCATTCAACAGTGAAACTGAATTGGTCAGTATTTGTAAATATGTAAATGCAAATAAGATGTCCTAGTTAATTTCTAATTAAATTGAATCTAACTGCTACTTAAGAAATATGTAACACAAGCAAAGTCAGCTACCTATCACCCTTCTCTCTTTACAAGAGTCAGGTGAGATCTCTCTTGTCAGATCAACTCTTAATTTAGAAGCTGCCAAAACCGTACCTAGTCTCCACTGGAATATCAAGATGATGCAATACTATAACTCTACTAACCTATAGTGTGCATTACAGCAATACTATTAATAACTCTGGACATGCAACCAAGTATGTAAAACTGTATTACTGTTGTAAAATAACCCAGTAAGAAAGTACATTTGCTATATAGTTCATTATTTTATGTATAACTTATTTACTAAGAGATGTAAACTAGCATTGACACAGTTGTTTCAAAATTATTCATGTAAAAGTCATTTCATTGTTGTATCTCTAACATTTAATTATGATGTCCATAAAAAATGTGCAGTTGCACCCTGGTCATGTCTGTAAAGGACCCACAGACCAGTTTGCTTGCTAAGTCGGTAAGGAAAAAAAATAGAAATAAGCTACCATACTAAGCTCAGAATCTCTTAGAACTTGCTTGATTTTGTTGGAAATGTTTCCTTTTTTGTACATTCGGTGTAGATGGGTTTATTCTTATACTTGTCTGAAGTGACGTGACTTTAAAATGTGTATAGGTGCATACGTTAAGTACTAAGCTAGCTGCCCTTGCAGGCCATTTTAAGCCTAGCCAATTTCCCTTTTGGGTTCTTGAATTAACCTAATCATTTTGGTGTTAGATTGGCCTTACCTGTCCCATGATTAATAATTATATGTTACACCTAGTGAGAGTAACTGGGATGATACTGTGGATAATTTGAGAGTAGCCATACATGGGATAAAGCATTTAGAAGCTGCATCTGTCCATTAGTAGTACAGGGATCAGTCTTTGGGTACATTTTCAATTAGATATCCATAGATCCAAGTTGCACGTTGAATATGGACTGGGACAAGCTTTGTTTTATGTGGAAGGGGAATCTTTTTAGAGAAGTGATATCCTCTGCAAGATATACCTCTCCCTGCAAAGCATTCTGTTGATGTTGCAGAAGAGGTTTAGTACCCTGGACTGAGTATTTTTGATGCCATATTTCTTGATAGTAAGTCCATCAGTAAGGGGTCAAACAATGCCTTGTATGCAAGACAGGTCACATCTTAGCAGTCTGTAGGATAGAGTATAGTGATAGGGTTTTGAGTCAGCTCATGTAAGATGTACTGTTTAGGCCTTGTATCCTTTTAGTAAGGTATGTATGTGGGCGTTCCAGGTGTTACATGAGTGTGGACAGATGCATGCTAAATGAAGCATTATACTAGATGATTGCCCCAATGATGGCTACATAAAGGGGAGACTATGACATCCTTATATCTAGACATAGTCCCCTTTGTTTATAAGCTGTGCGGTATGATTGAAAGCTAGGTCACTGTCTACACAAGCTCCCAAATCTCACAAACAACTGCGTCAACTCTTAGGGCCATGTTGTCATTGTGGTAGTTCCCAGTGTGAAAAACTTCCCAAAGGATACAGTAATGCATTGGTATTTAGTTTCAGTCCATGATTCTGATACCAGTTATTTATTTGGGACAAATCTTCCTGCAAAATGGCTAAGTCATTTGGGGATTCAGTGACTCCTCCTAATTTGCAGTCATCTGCAAACTTAGTCAGTCAGAGCCCTTTGGTATTGGCTTTTACTTCAGAGAAGTAGATGCTAAACAGGAGAGTTCCCAACACCAAACCGTGGTGGACTCCACTGGTGACTGGCCTCTTTGTGGAGGTAGCGTCCGCTATTTTGTTCTCCTGCATCCTATCTGTAAGCTAGCTGGCAATCCAGTAGGTGATGTAGGGGCGTATTCCCAGTTCATTTAGCTTTTCTACTATGCCTGAGTGGGAATTGTGTCAAAAGCCTTGGCCAGGTCAAGGTATGCATTATGTACAGTTTTACCTTCACCCATTTGTTTTGGTTACTGTTTCAGAAATGTCCACCAGGATGAGTAAACATGACCTCCTCTTGACAAATTCAAACTTAGATGGGTCCAGTGTTTGGTGGTCTCTGTATCTGTATTAATTAGTTCCAAGATATGTAATTCTATGGCTTTACATATGAGACTGGTAAGAATTGTGACTCTGTAATTTCCTGAATCTGTGGAAATCTTCCCTTATGCAGGGGAATGACTACAGCTGTTCTGCATTCAGTTGGTACAAAACCTATAGGGAGGCTGAGCATACCTCTCAACTATATATATATTTTTGCAGAATGTCCAGAATTTTTGATTGTAGTTTTTGGTCTGTCCCTCATAAAATTTGTTATATTCTAGAAAATCATTTAGGACTGAAGTCACTAAATGAGAGAGATTTGAGCTTTAGAATTCATATCCTTCTGAAAATGCATGCTAATGCAACATCAGTTGTTCTAGCAACTTAGTAAGTTTCCAAAAACTATATTTAAAATCTGGCCCTATTTTTGGGTCTTTGTCCCCCCCCATTATTATTATTATTTCCTTTGTCCAGATTCCTTGCACTAAGAGGTTGAGAGGTATGATGCTGAGGTTGAACAGTGCTGTTGGGGGAAGGCTAAATCGTACTTCATGTTATTTTAAGATATATGCTGGAATATTGTTAGTACTCATGGATACAGTATTTTTAACTTATGATAATCGCTTTTAAGACTTAACATCATGAGAGGAGATTACAAGGCTAATGAACAGGAGGTCATTTTAAGCCTAGCCATTTCATAACAATGTAATACCATAGAAATGCTAGTCAGTACCCAAGATTGCAGTTAGTGGTGACTGCCCATGTCCAGCAGGGTTGTGGGTGCTATCCCCGGTAAGAATTAACGGTGCTCCCATTCACCTGTCCAGGTTCCTCTTGAACAGTGTCATTGAGGTGCTCTGTTTCACATGAATTGGTAGCCTGTTCCAAAGATGCGGCAGTCACTGGGAGATGAATCTGTCCCTCCAGCATGTCCTGTTAAAGTTACAGGCCATGTTTAGGTCCCTGGAATTGGTAGCTCTAGTCCTGTTTGATTTATGGATATGCAGCAATTTCATTAGGTTTGGATCTTGGATTGTTCTGTAGGCCAGGCATAAATCTCCCTTAAAAAGTCTATATGATATGGAGTATAGTGACAGAAACTTTAGTCAGCCTGTGTAAGGCACATGCTGGAGCCCCGTGATCATGCTTATTAGAACCTTCTGAAGTCTCTCCAATAGCTGCAGGTGCTTTGTACTCAATTGTGGGTTAGACAAGTGCAGAGCATAGAGGGGTTATAACTTTGCTGTCAAAGTGATGCCTTTATTAATCAAGTGTGCTATGTAAAAAGCCTTCCTTACTACAATAGACACATGGTGGTTGAAGTTAAGGTCGCAGTCAACTTGTGATCCCAGGTCCCTTACCACTTCATGGGTACTTAGGTAATTGTTGTTGATTTGATAGTGTGAAGGGACATTGTGCTGAAGGGAATGATGATGCATTTCTTTGCATTCAGTTTGAGTCTGTGACTAATACACTAGTCACTGGTCTGCGTAAGACCCTCCTGGAGTATACTGACATAATTTGGGGGTTCAATGATTGCACCTAGTTTGCAGTAGTTTGCAAACTTGGTCAGCCACAACCACTTAGTTTTGACCTGGATTTTTGACATGTATGCACCAAACAGTAGGGGGCCCAGAACCAACTCCTGTGGCACCCCGCTGGTAACAGGTTTGCTGTTTGATCTGTAGTCACCCACTTTGATAGTGTGTGCCCAGTTTTTGAGCCAGTTGTCAACCCATCTTATAGCGAAGGAGTTTACAATCAGTTTGCTAAGTTTATTGGTAATGCCTAGCAAACTTATCTTGTGCAATAACTAGAAGCAACTAGGTTTTGGGTATACTTTGGGGAGAAAGGAGTCAAGTTTGAGATTAATTTATTGGCCAGAAGGTTAACTATGTCTTCAGCCTCAGTGTAAGTAACATAATTTACAATGAGCTCAGTGCGTTGCTTCACTTTGCTTTTGAGATTGTGAGCATAAATAAAAAAGGCATTGTGATTGTATTTGGCTTAGGTGGGTGTTTTAACCTCAGAATTGGATTTGGTGGATTTTATTAAGGTCTTGAATTGTTTATTTCAGTGATGAGGGCTTTATCATTCTGGTAATTACGTTTCTTACTTTTGGTCAAAATTCTCTCATTTTATTGTCAGGCTTGTTGATATAGTTGCACCATGTAGGATTTTTCCTTGGGTATGCTCTGCAGTTGTTTTCATAGATTTCAGCTACATCTCTGCAGCTGTTTACATGCTGGTGTGGTGTTGCATGTTTCTGCATATTCAGCGGAATTAACTCGGTTTGGTGGGGATGTTCTTCGTGTTTCACTGTTACAGTCGTTACATTTGGGTAATTTGCTGGCAGGTTGCCCTCAGTCGGCCTGAATAACAAAGGCTTGGGTCCTGCGTCGGTTGCTGTCTCCTCTTCCATGACGTCAGGTCATCAGGGGTATAAAACATGCAGCCAACGCCATTTTATTTAGTCTTTCTTTCCGCGCGGTGCCCAAAGCAGAAGCAGTTCGCAAGTGCCAGTCGGCCGACTCCTGAAATTTTCACATTCGAGTTTCAGAACCGAAGTCTTCAAACTAAAGCTAAGTACCCCGTTGGGGAAAATTTTTCTTGCTCCTTACTGATGTCAATAAAAGTTAATAATTGCATTACTTGTGGGAAGCAAATACCTCCTAAGGATTTTCATTTGTACTGTATTCCTTGCCAAGGCCCAGATCATAACATGCCTTGCTGTTGGTTTTGTGCTAGATTTAACCAACGCACTATTAAGAATCGATATAGTTTTGCTTCTAAATATTTTGGATCAAGATTTAATTATCCTGAAATGTCGTCGGTTAGCAATCCGACTACCGGAGTTCACAAAAAACACAAAGAAAAAGACAGAGACAGACCGTCGAGGTCCAAAACTGACGACGAAGCTTCTCCTAAGCCAGTTGCCGGTTCGCCAGTACTCAGTGAGGCGCTTTCGCAGTCCCTGATACCCACTGCTTTTCAGTCGCAGACCACTACTGAGACCCATTCGGAGTCTGGTATGCCATGAGATTCTCAGAGTATTGAACCCGTGGATGTCTCTCCCTTGGATGGGTCCAGAGCCGCTGAGCAGGCACCGGCTTCTGAGGGTGTTTTCAGGCCTCAACATTTTTATATAAAACCAAAGCCAGCCTCAAAAACAAGGTCAAAAACATCTTCTATGTCTAAAAAACTGACACATGAGGCATGTGCCCAGGCCCCTATGCCTAAAAAACAGATGATGAAGATGTCTGAGGACTTAATTACCTTGATCATGGGTTCCCAACCCCCCCCCCCCTTCTGATGCAGAGGAATCCATCCCATCTGCATCTCCTCCTGAGGATTACTCTTTTGGAGAAACTTTGCATACTTTAAGGGAACATTTTCACTGGGAGAGTCAGGACTTTTCTGAATCAAAAAAGAGGCTTAGGGATTTCCTTCTTCTTCCTCAGCATAGGCCTTTGACTATTCCCTCTGTACTAGACATTGTGGATGACGTGTTTTCAGACTCAAGCATGGCTCTTGATTCCCTACCTCCAGCTCTTAGTAAGCCAAAGAGATATTACAGGGTTCCTGACTCCCACAAATTTCTATTCAAAAATCCTGATGCTGATCCAGAGACTATTTCTCAGGGTCCCAAGGGTGTAAAGGCCTCTACAGCCAAAAATCCTACCCCCTCCGCTAGAGATTCCAGGGCGTTGGATAGATGGGGAAAGAAGGATTATACGTCTGCTGCCTTGGCAGTCAGAGCCTTAAACTGCCAGTTTTATATGCTTAACTATCAACAGCATGTTATGGGCTTACTGAAACAGAAAATGATGTTGATTTCTGACTGTGTGGAAAATAAAGAGTTACAGGAATTGCATTCAGCAGAACAAGTTGGAAAGCATACTTTGCAATGTGATTTTGATTCCTTGGAGGCCTCCTGCAGGACCACAGTTACTGGATCTGTGATTAGAAGGCATGCCTGGCTCAAGGAGCAAAATCGGCCACAGTTACTGGATCTGTGATTAGAAGGCATGCCTGGCTCAAGCAAAATCAGCCTGATCATGTTAAAGCTAAATTGTTGGATGCTCCTTTGCAGTATGATACTCTGTTTGGTAATAAGGCAGAAGAGGTTTTAAAGAAAATGGAAGATAAAGCTAAATCTATGCAAACTGTAAAAGATTTCTTGCAAGTGCAGCCACCCAGGTTTAGTAGGCACTGGCCTACTAAAAATTGGTCCTTTCCTGTGTCCAACAGAGCCACTCAAGGCAAATCCAGGCACTCAAAGGGCACCAGATACCAGTCACAGGGTTCTTACAGGTCAAAGCAATGGGGTGCCTGCACCTCCAAATGTGAAGGAAACGAAGCACAACCCTATAGTAAGCAGTCTCAATGACTTTCCTCTACCATCACCAAGCACTTATCTTTTAGCAGCCCCCTTGGGGGGAAAACTAACACTTCATGCTCAAAACTGGCAGTTAATTACCCAAGACAAGTGGGTATTGAACATAATATCCCAGGGGTACAGATTTCATTTCCATACTTTGCCAATTCCAAACAGATGGCCAGATCTGCCACAAAATCAGTGGGCAGAGGCTCAGAAACAAGTTATGTCCCTCATGGATATGGGAGCTATTCAGCCACTACCAGAAAAGGAAAAAGGACAAGGTTTTTATTCAAGACTTTTCCTGGTACACAGAAAAGGCAATTCTTGGCGTCCAATGCTGGACTTATCGATTTTGAACACGTACCTGGACATTCCAAAGTTCAGAATGCTGACTTTATAACAGCTACTGCCTATGCTGGGCAGGAACGCTTGGTTAGTGACTCTAGACTTAAAAGAGGCTTACCTGCATATCCCAATAAGGGAATCCGGCAGAAGATACCTCCGCTTCAAAGCAAGTTTTTTGCATTACCAATTCTCTGCACTGCCCTTTGGCTTATCTACTGCGCCCAGGGTCTTTACAAAGTGCCTGGCACCAGTAATTGCATTCTGCAGACAAAGAAGCAAACAAATTTATCCTTATCTGGATGACTGTCTCATTCAAGCAGAGGACAAGGGCACTCTTCTCCAACATCTGGCGTTTGTAAAAAGGCTTCTAACATGCCTAGGGTACACAATAAACGAAAAGAAATCCCAACTGGTACCCTCTCAAATAATTACATTTCTGGGTGCAAGCTTGAATACAACTGCCCAGATGGCTTACCTTACGCCAGACAAGCAAAGGCACCTGACAATATTTTTCAAAAAAATGGCAACAAAAACCCAGTTATCTGCAAGACCAATTCTGCAGGCTTTGGGGTTCATGGCATCCTGCATTCTACTAATTCCATATGCGAGACTGCATATGAGGAAACTTCAATGGTACCTAAAAAGTTTATGGAGCCAACATTGTCACAGTCTGGAAACAATGATTCCTCTCATTCCCTGCCTACAACAGGAGTTTCTTTGGTGGGCAGAGACATGTCACCAAAACAAGGGATTGTCTTTCACTCTACCCCCTGCCACCCAAACCCTAACTACAGACGCATCAGAATATGCTTGAGGGGCCCACCTGGCAGGAAGATGCATTCAGGGCAAATGGAGCCCAAAACAAATATATCTGCATATCAACCAGAAAGAGATGGTAGCTGTTTAGAATGCTCTGACAGCCTTCAAGGGCTTACTTCATCCAGGACAACTACTGATGAAGACGGACAACACCACGGTTATGTGGTACATAAACAAGCAGGGGGGTACACATTCCTACCCCCTTTGCAGACTAGCCATGACATTGTGGAACATGGCTTTGACTTACCAAATACATCTTCAAGTTCAGTTTCTGCCAGGAAAACAAAATACTCTGGCAGACGACTTAATCAGAAATCTTATGGACCCACACGAATGGAAACTAGATCCACAAATCCTCAACATGTTAGCATGGAAATGGGAGAGCCCAGACATAAATCTGTTTGCCTCTCCCCAAAATTATCAGCTGGACAAATTCTGCACAAGAATTCATCACAAAAAAGCATGGAAAGTGGACGCCCTGTCCTTCAGCTGGAAAAACCTATCAGTCTATGCCTTTCCCGCTCTGCCTCTTCTCTCCAAGGTCTTACTAAAAGTCAGACAGGAAAAAACAAAAATGATCCTAGTTGCTCCGGACTATCCTCGACAACACTGGTACCCACTTCTAAGGAACATGTCTCAATTTCCCCCTTGGTACTTGCCTCAAATACCTCATCTACTGTCTCAGCGGAATAATCAAATTCTGCGCACTCTGCTCCAAACTCTGAGCCTTGCAGCATGGCTGATCATTTAATTATTCAAACAACACCTCTCAATAAGTCTGATGGATGTCATTTTGGAAGCCAGAAGTCCTAGTACTAGAAAATCTTATGCTGATAATGGAAGAGATTCTGTGCTTGGAACCAAGCACAAGGAACAGACACAGCAAAGCCCAATATTCCTCAGATTTTGCAATATTTGAGATGCTTGACCAGGGCCTATCTTTTTCTTCAATAAAAATCCATGCCTCTGCCATCTCGGCTCATTACAACACAGAGCCTCCCCTCTTTTCTCATCCTCTGCTTAAACAGTATCTTAGAGGGGCCAAAAATTTAAGGCCTCGCAGAAGATCTCCAACTCCTGCATGATACTTCAATTTCATACTGGAAAAACTCACCCTGCCTCCTTTTGAACCAGGAGCTACTGCGGATATAAAATTTCTATCTTGGAAAACAGCTTTTCTCTTGGCAGTCACTTCAGCAAGAAGGATTTCAGAACTACAGGCCCTCATGACAGTGCAGCCTTTTTATCATATTTTACCTGGACAGGGTGTCCCTCAGGACCAATCCTTCTTTTATGCCTAAGGTGGTATCCAGTGTGGCTCTCAACCAGACCATTCATCTGCCAACATTTTACCCAAATCTGCAGAACAAGAGGGAGCAGATTCTGCATTCCTTGAATGTACACAGACAATTAAGATTCTACTTAAACAGGACCAAATCTCTAAGAAAATCTGAGCAACCACTGGTAGCATTTGCTGCAGGATCAGAGGGGAAGGCTATATCAAAGCAGACTATTTCTTGGTGGATAAGCCACTGCATTCATTTCTGCTATTTGCACCATGGTAAACCTGTGCCCAATGGGGATCAGATCACATTCCACCAGGGCTGCCTTTACTTCAGCAGCTTTTCTCAGAGGAGTTCCAACCAAAGACATTCTAGAAGCTGCTACTTGAAGCTCTGTTCACACCTTCACAAAGCATGATCATTTACCTCTCTTTTCCAAATCCAGGGCAGGCTTTGCCAGTGCAGTCCTGCAGGGCCTTATAGCCGCTTCTAATGCTGTTTAGTTCCATCCTCCCATCCATAGCTTTGGGATTCTACCCAAATGTAATGACTGTAACAGTGAAACAACAAGAACATAGTACAGTTGTGTACCCTTACCATAAATGTAGATGTTCGAGTGTATTCACTGTTGCAGTCCAGGTTACCCACCCGCCACCCCCCTTTTCTATAACTTTTCTTTCCTTCACTATATACTAAAGCCTTTGTGGTGTATTTGCTTTTAGATGAAGGTAAAGTTTATGTTGCTAAAAGTGCATTTTTATATATTTCTGTTTATATATATATATATATATATATATATATATATATATATATATATATTTTTTTTTTTTTTTTTTTTTTTGCTCCCCATTTGGGGGGGGGGGGCACCTGACATCTGGGGCAAGAAAGACTAAATAAAATGGCTTTGGCTACATGCTTTATACCCATGACAACCTGACGTCATAGAAGAGGAGACAGCAACCTACGCAGGACCCAAGACTTTGTTATTCAGGCTGACTGAGGGCAACCTGCCAGCATATTACCCAAATGTAATGACTGCAACAGTGAATACACTCGAACATCTACATTTATGGTAAGTGTACACAACTGTACTATCTGAAGCTTGCCATTGTATCACTCAGGAGTAAGTAGTTTGTCTTAGAGAAATTTATAAAGGTACAGCGGGTAGAAGGGGTCTTTGGTTCAGTTTTATTTCAAAAGGCATGGCTCTATGGACAGACATAAAAAATGGCAAAGATACAAAAGTGAATGTGCAGGCTGCCCCCGTATTAGTAAGGACAACATCCAGGATGTTGTCCCTCTATTGAGTACTCTGAATAGTTGTTCTGGATTGTTTGTATTGAATAGTCCAGGAGTTTCTGGTGAGACCTAAAAGTGGCAAATGTACACAAAAGAGAAAGAGAGAGAGAGTGCAAACTGCCTCCATGTTAGTAGTGGCACCATTCAGTGTGTTGTTCCCCCAAGTGAGTACTCTGACTAATTGTTCCAGGGTGTTTGTATTGACAAAGTACATGAATATTTGTGCTTGTGGAATAGTGGTGGTGGTGTAGATTTCACAGTTTATAATTGGATGTTTTAGATTATCTAGAAAAATAGTATTGGGTATAATACTGAGTGATTCCAATCCCTGTAGATAGGAGTTGTGGCTTTCTTGGGTCACAGAGGAAGTTCTGTAGCTGGCTAATATGTGGTATGTGAAATTTTTATGTTTATTCGGACATGGAGAAGCTATACTACATAATGCTGCTTTACCAGCCTTAATGCAAGTGCCGCGGTGGTGCAGCAGGTAGCGTTGTTGCCTCACAGCAAGAGGTTCTCCCGTTCGATTCTCGGCTGGAGTGTGGGGCGTGCCTTCTGTGTGGAGTCTGCATGTCCTCCTTGTGGTTTGGTGGGTGTTCAAAAGACTTGCGTAAATGGGCTTGCCTTCACTGAAGGTTGAACATCGAGCTGGCACCTTGGCGTTCGTGAAACTCTACTGCCAATCATTAGCGGACCGGAGTTCCGCTGTGGCGACCCCTAACCGGGAAAAGCCAAAAGACAAAAACAACCAGCCTCAATGCAAGTCTTTTCTGGATCAAGAGTGAGACCCATTACCATTTTCCTTTCTTCTGCACAGCAACTGGTCTGAATGTTTGGAAGGTGTTATAGCCTGTACAGTCGGAGTGTTCTTTGCTGATATCCTTCAAGGATGCATCTGCAGTCATAACATATGGGTTGTCCTGCCTCAGGCAGCCCTGCGGTCGGCCAGATTCCAAAGTCTGGGTCTGGCCTCGGCTGATGTCACACTTTCCCCGATGTCAGAGCTTCTGGGGTATAAAGGCATCAGCCGACACCATTTTCCTCAGTCTTTCTTGCCGCGCGGTGCCCGAAGCAGAAGCTGTTCGCAAGTGCCAGTCGGTCAGATCCAGAGATTTCGGCTACCGAAGACTTCTAAAAAAGCTAAGTACCCTGTTGGGGACTCTTTCTTGCCTCAGCCGATGTCAGACAAAGTAAATAATTGTTTAACTTGTGGGAAACAAATACCTCATAAGGATTTCCATTCTTACTGCCTTCCTTGCTTAGGCCCAGATCACGACGTATCAGCTTGTTTAGCCTGTGCCTCCTTCAACCGACGGACTAGGTCGGAGTTTGCAGAAGAGTTTTTTGGATCTGCTTTTGCATATAAAATGCCGTCGGAGACTCCGACTACACATTTAGCCAAAAAACGCAAGGAAAAGGACCGACACTCGCGGCCCGCGGTTTCGGCTGAAACCACGGTTAGGCCTACCGCGAGTGTCTCGGTTTCGGCTGAAACCGAGTCCTCGGTTCTTTCTTCTGCCGATATCATACCTCCGACAACCAAGGCCAGAGAGGCCCCGGCTGAGTCGGCTACAGAAATCCCTACCGAAGAAGCAAGCGCACAAGAATTGTCCGACACCATCCCATTGGACATTTCTACTCCTGCACGTGGGGCAGCTAGGCCCCCTGCTTCTATGTCTATTAAGGCCTTCTCCAGGGCTAAAGCAGCTAAAATTTCAAAGGCTTTACCTGCGAAATCTTCCTCTCAGAGACCTTCCTCAAGTTCTCAGATTCTCAGCCTTGCTGAGGACCTTATATCTCTGATTAGTGGTTCCCAACCTCACCCAGACAGGGCCTCTCAACCACCTCAAGACAAAAGGCCTAGGACTGAACCCCCTGAGCCTCTCTCCTCTGATTACTCCTCGGATGGATCTGATTTATCAGACCATCAGGAAGGGCCATACTCACCTTATGAGGATTCAGATGCAGAAGACTCTATCCCTTCTGCCTCCCCTCCAGAAGAATTTTCCTTTGGGGAGACTTTACACTCAATGAGGGAACACTTTCAATGGCAGGGTCAGGATTTCTCTGATTCTAGAAAAAGACTAAGGACCTTTTTACATTTGCCACAGCATAGGCCTTTAGCCATACCACCTGTGCTAACAGTAGTTGATGATGCATATAATGATGTCAGTTCTGCCCCTGATTCTCTTCCCCCGGCCCCTGCCAAACCTGACAGATATTACAGGGTCCCGGATTCTCACTTTCATTTGTATAAAGCCCATGCTGCAGACCCAGAAACTATTTCTCAGGGCCCAAAAGGTGTTGCAGCTGCCACTGCCAAAAACCCCCTACCCTCTGAAAGGGAGTCTAGAGCATTAGAGAGATGGGGAAAAAGGTTTATACATCTGCTACTCTTTCTGCCAGGGCTTTAAACTGTCAATTCCATATGATACAGTACCAGGAATATTTGTTAGATCAGCTGAATAAAAAGCTTTCTTCTCCTGAACCTTTAGACCGTAAGTCCCTTCAGGATTTGGTACACAACTCTCAGCAGGTCAGTAATCATTTCTTAAAATGTGGCTATGATGCACTGGAGGCTTCATTTAGATCAGCTATGACTGGAGCAGTAATTCGAAGGCATGCCTGGCTAAAAGAGCAATCCTTGCCAGATCATGTCAAGGCTAAACTCCTAGATGCTCCAATGGAGAAACAAAGTTTATTTGGCTCCCCTGCACAGGAGATTCTAAAGAAAGTGGAAGAAAAAGCAAAATCTGTGCAAACAGTAAAGGATTTTCTGCAGGTCCAACCTCCGAGGTTCAGCAGAAACTGGCCTTCAAAGAATTGGTCCTTTCCAAACACCTCCAGAGCACAGAGGGGCAGGAATAGATGCCCAAGAGGCAGAGGTCAATCAAAGGGTGCCTACAGAGGTCGTCAGTGGCAACCTGCCAACCAGAGGAGTGCTGCCACAGCCACAACTACAACCACTTCCACAGGACAGACGCAATGACTTGGCTCTGATTCCCCCTACCAGGGAACAAGTGGAAGCACCCTTGGGCGGAAAGTTGGCTTTATTCTCGAAAAACTGGCATTGCATTACAAAAGACAAATGGACATTGCAAACAATAGACAAAGGATACAGGTTTCACTTCCACACTTTACCAAAAAAGAGCGGAATGCCAAACCTTCCACCAAACCAGAGGTCAGAGGCTCTAAGGCAAATCAACAGTTTACTTCAGATGAAAGCAATAGAAAGGGTACCACCTATGGAACAAGGCCAAGGATTTTACTTCAGACTATTCCTTGTACCAAGAAAAGAAACTCAATGGAGGCCTATTCTCGACTTGTCCGCACTAAACACATTTCTCATAGTGCCAAAATTCAAAATGCTGACCCTACAGCAACTTCTTCCCATGTTGGGCAAGGAGTCTTGGCTGGTGACTCTAGATCTCAAGGAGGCATACCTGCACGTCCCTATACGACCAGATTGCAGAAGACACCTCAGATTTCTTGCAGGATCAGAGCATTATCAATTCTCAGCATTGCCCTTTGGCTTATCTACTGCGCCCAGAGTATTCACGAAATGCCTGGCATCAGTAATTGCACATTGCAGGCTTCAGGGAATTCAAATCTACTCATACCTGGACGACTGCCTAATACAAGCGGACAACAAGACAAAACTAATAAAAGATTTGGCCTATGTCATACACCTGTTACAGGCCTTGGGATACACAGTCAACATCCAGAAGTCAAGACTAGTGCCATCCCAAAGGATAACATTTTTGGGTGCGGATCTGGACACAATAACTCAGATGGCTTTTCTCACAGAAGAAAAACAAGAGCAACTACCAGTCTACTTCATGGCTTTGACAAGACAAACTCAGCTTACTGCAAGGAAAGTCCTGCAGGCCCTGGGTTACATGGCATCCTGCATAATCTTGATCCCGCATGCCAGGCTGCATATGAGGAAATTACAATGGTACCTAAGGAATGTATGGTCTCAACACAGACACAGTCTAGAAACCATGATACCAATCATTCCATGCCTGAAAAAGGAATTCCTGTGGTGGGCTCAGGCCTGCCAGACCAACAGAGGGGGTTGCCTTTCAACAAACCACAACCAAGGCAAACCATCACCACGGACGCCTCAGACCTAGGATGGGGAGCACACATGGAAGACAAGTGTATCCAAGGCCTATGGTCTCAAGACCAGCTGAATTTGCAAATAAACCTAAAGGAGATGCTGGCAGTGAAGCATGCAATCGAGGCATTCAAATCATTCCTCCAGCAAGGACATCTGCTGATAAGGACAGACAATACCACAGTCATGTGGTACATAAACAAACAGGGAGGCACACATTCCTACCCTCTATGCCGGATGGCAATGGATCTGTGGAACCTAGGCCTGATTCTCAACATCCAACTGCAGGCCATATTCGTACCAGGAAAAGAGAATTCACTAGCAGACAGATTAAGCAGAACTACCACGGATGCTCACAAATGGATGCTGCATCCACACATCTTCAAAATCATAACAAACAAATGGGGAATGCCAGAGATAGACCTGTTCGCCTCCCCACTCAACCACCAACTGAACAAATTCTGCTCAAGAGTATACCACCCACAAGCCTGGAGGGTGGACTCCCTCTCTTTCAGCTGGAAGGCCCTAACAGTGTATGCTTTTCCACCTCTCCCATTGATGTACAAAGTTCTACTGAAGATCAGGGAGGAACAGCCAAAGGTGATTCTGATAGCTCCAGACTGGACAAGGCAGCATTGGTATCCGCTACTGAGAAGCATGTCTCGGACGAATCCATGGCCTCTACCCTTATGGCCTTTACTTCTAACGCAGAACAACTACAAGATCCTGCATCCAAACTTGAAAACACTGCAGCTAACTGCCTGGAAAATTGCTTAAAACAAAACCAAACTGTTTTATCTCAGAGAGTCAAGGACATTATCCTGGAGGGTCGCAGACCCTCCACAAGAAAAACATACTCAGCAAAATGGAAAAGATTCCTCATTTGGAGTGCATCAAAGGGTACAAATGTCACACTGGCAAACCTAGCACACATCCTAGAATACTTAGCAGAACTGTTCCACAATGGCCTGTCCTATTCTTCCATTAAGATTCATGCTTCAGCAATTTCAGCAGAGTACAACATGGATCCTCCTATCTTCTCTCACCCTCTCCTCAGACAATTTTTAAGAGGGATCAAAAATGTAAAACCTCCAAGGAAACCTCCTCTGCTTACATGGGATCTCAACTTTGTGCTGGAAAAATTAACACTACCCCCTTTTGAACCAGCAGCATCAGCAGACTTACAGTTCTTATCTTGGAAAACTGCTTTCCTTCTAGCAATCACTTCAGCAAGAAGAGTATCCGAGTTACAGGCACTAATGGCAGTGCAGCCTTTCCTTATTTTTCACCAGGATAGAGTCTCTCTGAAAACCAATCCTACTTTTATGCCAAAGGTGGTATCCAGGGTATCCTTGAACCAAGCTAGTCATTTGCCTACGTTCTTCCCTAACCCACAGAACAGGGGGAAAAAACTATTGCACACCCTGGATGTGCACAGACAACTACGCTACTATCTGGACAGAACTAAAACCAGCAGAAAAACTGACCAACTTTTTGTAGCATATGCATCCGGAGTGCAAGGGAAAGCAATATCCAAACAGACAATTTCAAAATGGATAGGAAATTGCATTTGATTCTGCTACTCTTTTCATGAAAAGACAACTCCTGAAAATATCAGGCCTCACTCCACAAGAGCCACGGCCACCACTACAGCCTTCCTACGAGGGGTGGCTACCAAGGACATTTTAGAAGCTGCTACTTGGAGCTCCGTGCATACATTTGCCAAGCATTACAATCTACCTTTATATTTCAGATCCCGAGCAGGTTTTGCAACTGCAGTTTTACAGGGGATCTTAACTACACCATCATTATCTTAGTACCTCCTCCCCCAGTTTGGCTATGGTATTCTACCCATATGTTATGACTGCAGATGCATCCTTGAAGGACATAGTACAGTTTTGTACCTACCATAAATGTAGATGTCCGATAGGTATGCATCTGCAGTCAGGATTACCCACCCTCCTTCCCCTCTGTGGTATTCCTAGGGTGCTTACCCCTCTTTCAGCTAGCTGGGGGAATCTATTATGGTGTATTTGTTTGTATGTATATATGCATATATATTTTGTTTGCTACTGTTTGGAATTTTCAACATTTATCCAAATTTAGCCTTCCTAGAGGGCACCTGGCATCTGGGGCAAGAAACACTGAGGAAAATGGCGTCGGCTGATGCCTTTATACCCCAGACGCTCTGACGTCAGGGAATGTGCGACATCAGCCGAGGCCAGACCCAGACTTTGGAATCCGGCCGACCGCAGGGCTGCCTGAGGCAGGACAACCCATATGTTATGACTGCAGATGCATACCTATCGGACATCTACATTTATGGTAGGTACAAAACTGTACTTTTTAAGCCATGTCTCTATTACTACAAAGACATCTATGTTCTACAGAGTGAGAAGGTCTTGTGGGAGGGAGGTTTCTTGTTTACGATGTCCTTCAAGAATGCAACTGCAGTCATAACATGTGGGTTGTCCTGCCTCAGGCAGCCCTCGGTCGGCCGGATTCCAAAGTCTGGGTCCGACGTCGGCTGATGTCGCATTTCTCTCCGACGTCAGAGCGGCTGGAGTACATAAGCATCAGCCGACGCCATTTTCTTCAGTCTTTCTTGCCGCGCGGTGCCCGAAGCAGAAGCGGTTCGCAAGTGCCGGTCGGTCAGCTCCTGTATTCTACGATACCGAAGTCATCAAAAAAGCTAAGTACCCCGTTGGGGACCTTTTCTTGCCTCAGCCGATGTCAGAAATTACTGAAAAAGTTAACAATTGTCTTTTTTGTGGTAAACAAATACCTCATAAGGATTTCCACTCTTACTGCCTCCCTTGCCTGGGCCCAGACCACGACGTCTCGGCCTGTGTAGCCTGTGCTCGCTTCAACAAGCGCACTCTCAGGCGCCGGGCGGAGTTCGCTGAAGACTTTTTCGGCGATAATTTTGCTTACACCATGCCGTCGGATCTTCCGACATCGCAAACTCCAAAAAGCGTAAAGACCGGGACCGACATACTCGGCCCGCGTCTACCACCGACTCCACGCCAAAACCTAGCGCGAGTGCTCCGGTTCCCTCTGAGACGGTCTCTCCACCGCTCCGAACCGGAGACACCGCATTACTGACGACTCCGATTCCAGACATTACTCCGCCAGTTATAGATTTTCCTCCGGATACCGAAACCGAGGAAATGCCCGAGACCATTGCTGCAGACAAGGTCACTCCTGCACGTGGAGCTGCCAGGCCCCCTATGGCCATGTCTATTAAGGCCTACACTAGGGCTAAGGCAGCCAGCAAAACAAAACATATTACTTCTAAATCATTACCTCAGCCGACTCCGGAGACACAAATTATGTCCATGGCTGCTGATTTAATTTCCATGATTAGAGGTTCACAGGCCCATCCTGAGAGAGCATCCCAGCCTTCTCCTGATAAAAGGCCCCGGGTTGAACCCTCTGACCCTACTCCTTCAGATGAAGACTCTGAGGGCTCTGTCCACTCTGATAGCCAGGAAGAGCTCTTCCAGACCTATGAGGACTCGGATGCAGAAGATTCCATCCCTTCGGCCTCCCCTCCTGAGGATATTTCTTTTGGGGAAGTTCTGCACACCATGAGGGAACATTTCAAGTGGCAAGGTCAGGAATATTCTGATTCTAGGAAACGCCTTAGGACTTTCCTTAAGAAGCCTCAGCACAGGCCCCTAGCTATTCCTCCTGTACTTGATGTTCTGGATGATTTGTATTCTGACTCTAGTGCTACCCCTGATTCTCTTCCTCCTGCTCCAGCCAAGCCAGACAGGTATTACAGGGTCCCAGAAACTCATTCCCATTTATTCAGGGCCCATACTGCTGATTTGGAAACTATTTCACAGGGGCCTAAAGGAGTTTCAGCCTCCTCCTCAAAAAATCCTTTGCCCTCCAACAGGGAAGCTAGGTCATTAGAGAGATGGGGCAAAAAGGTTTACACATCCACTACCTTATCTATGAGAGCTTTGAATTGCCTTTTTCATATGCTACAATATCAGGATTACCTCTTAGAAGATTTACAAAAAACATTAGCTTCTCCTGATCCTTTAGACAGGAAGACTTTGCAGGAAGCTGTACATAACACTCAGCAAGTAAGCAATCACTTCCTGCAGTGTGGATATGATGCACTGGAAGCTTCATGTAGGGCAGCGATTCGTAGACATGCTTGGTTAAAAGATCAACCTCTACCAGATCATGTAAAAGCAAAACTTCTGGATGCACCTTTGGAAAAGAACAAGCTTTTTGGTGCAAATGCTAAGGATGTGTTAAAGACCATCGAAGAAAAAGCAAAATCAGTTCAGACTGTGAAAGATTTCCTCCAGGTTCAACCCCCCAGATTCAGTAGGAACTGGCCTTCAAAGAACTGGTCCTTTCCTAATCCAGAAAAGTTTCAAAGGGGTAAGAACAGACGTGGCCGAGGAAGAGGCCAATACAGAGGCCCTTACAGGGGATGACAATGGCAGCCAGGAAACCAAAGAAGTGATGCAGGGGTTTCACCTGCCCCACAAACACAAACTCAATGACTTTCCTCTACTACCGCCTACCAGGGAACAACTAGAAGCTCCCTTGGGCGGGAAATTATCTCTGTTTGCAGAAAACTGGCACAGACTGACAAAGGACAAATGGATTTTGGACATTATAGACTGAGGGTACAGGTTTCATTTTCATACCTTACCAAGAAAACAAGGCATGCCAAACCTACCACAAAATCAGAGGGCAGAGGCTATCAAGCAAATCACTCTACTGACTCGAATGAAAGCAATAGAAAGAGTTCCACAACAAGAACAAGACCAGGGGTTTTACTCAAGACTGTTCCTTGTTCCAAGAAAAGAATCTCAATGGAGACCAATACTGGACTTGTCCGCATTAAACACCTTTCTCATAGTACCAAAGTTCAAAATGCTGACTCTACAGCAACTCCTTCCCATGCTGGGCAAGGAGTCGTGGCTGATTACTCTGGACCTCAAGGAGGCATACCTGCATGTCCCTATCAGACACAGCTGCAGAAGATACCTCAGATTTCTTGCAGGGCCAGAGCATTATCAATTCTCAGCATTGCCATTTGGCTTATCTACTGTGCCCAGAGTATTTACAAAATGCCTGGCTTCAGTAATTGCTCATTGCAGGCTCCAGGGTATACAAATTTACCCGTACCTGGACGACTGCCTCATACAAGCGGACGACAAATTGATGGTGACAAAAAACCTGGATTATGTCATACGATTACTTCAAGCTCTGGGATACACAGTCAACTTCCAAAAGTCAAGACTGCAGCCATCCCAGCAAATAATCTTCTTAGGAGCCAAACTAGACACAGCCTCTCAGATGGCTTACCTGTCAGAAGACAAGCAAGAGAAGTTAACTCATTACTTCAAAGGTTTAGCAAAACTCACCCAGATGACTGCAAGGAGATTCCTACAGGCCCTGGGTTACATGGCATCCTGCATTCTACTGGTTCCATTAGCAAAACTGCACATGAGAAAGCTTCAATGGTACCTAAAAAGCATTTGGTCTCAACACAGCAACAACTTGGAGACAATCATACCACTCACTCCATGCCTACAAAAGGAATTCCTATGGTGGGCCTCGGTGAGCCAGGAAAACAAAGGTATGTCATTCAAAAAACCACAGATAACACAGACCATGACTACAGACGCCTCAGACCTTGGATGGGGGGGCGCACATGGAAGGCAGGTGTGTACAAGGACAATGGTCTCCAAAGGAAACACATCTGCATATAAACCAAAAGGAAATGCTGGCAGTAATGCATGCCATCGAGGCTTTTCAACACCAACTCCAGCAAGGCCATTTAATGATACGGACAGACAACACCACTGTGATGTGGTACATAAACAAGCAGGGGGCACCCACTCTTACCCCCTTTGCAGACTGACAATGCAGCTTTGGGAGAAATCACTGAGCCTAAACATCCAGTTACAATCCCAGTTTGTTCCAGGAAAAGACAATGTGTTGGCGGACAGCCTAAGCAGGAATTTCACAGATCCACACGAGTGGAGGTTACATCCGAAGGCCTTCAGACAACTCACTTCGACATGGGGCAAGCCAGAAGTGGACCTATTTGCCTCTCACCTCAACCATCTTCTTCCAAAATTTTGCACAAGGACATACCATCCAAAAGCTTGGAAAATAGATGCCCTCTCATTCAACTGGAACTCCCTAGCAATCTATGCATTCCCACCTCTGCCACTGATGACCTCAGTATTACTAAAGATCAAATCAGAGAAGCCCAAGGGAATCATAATAGCTCCGGATTGGTCAAGACAACACTGGTACCCACTACTACGGAGCATATGTCACACCAGGAGGTGGGCCCTCCCCCAGTGGCCTCTACTTTTGACTCAACACAATTTCGAAACACTGCATCCAAATCTTCAGACACTGCAGCTAGCAGCCTGGGAGATCCCATAAATAACTTCAGCTTATCTCTCTCCAAGGAAGTTCAGCGGATACGAACAGAGGCTCGAAGACCAACCACCAGAAAGGTTTACTTAGCAAAGTGGAAAAAATTCAACAATTGGAATACCAGCAAGGGAGACATGATGCATCATTGTTGAACATCCCACTCCTCTTGGAATATTTGGCAGATATGTTAAAGAACGGCCTCTCATATTCTTCCATAAAGATACATGCATCTGCTATTTCAGCTAGATACAACACTGATCCTCCTGTTTTTTCTCACCCCTTACTAAGACAATTCCTCAGGGGAATCAAGAATATTAAGCCGCCAAGAAAGGCCCCAGTGCCAGCCTGGGACCTCAATTTTGTCTTAGAAAAACTGACTCTACCTCCATTTGAACCAGCAGCTTCAGTTGACTTGCAATTTCTCTCATGGAAGACAGCTTTCCTGTTGGCAATTACCTCAGCAAGAAGGGTTTCGGAGCTACAGGCCCTAATGGCAATACCACCCTTTATTATTTTTCATAGATACAGGGTTTCATTAAGGACAAACCCTACTTTTATGCCAAAGGTGGTATCTAGGGTTTCTTTAAATCAAGCCATTCATCTGCCTGCTTTTTTCCCCAATCCTGAGAATAAGGGGGAAAGACTGTTGCATACCTTGGACATTCACAGACAACTTCGATACTACCTGGACAGAACCAAGGCCAGTAGGAAGTCTGACCAACTTTTTGTAGCTTACGCCCCTGCAGTCCAAGGAAAAGCAATTTCAAAACAGACTATTTCTAAATGGATTGGACATTGCATCAGATTCTGTTATTCCTTTCATGGAAAGACTGTTCCAGCCAATGTCAGACCACATTCCACCAGAGCTACAGCCACCTCTACAGCATTCTTAAGAGGGGTGCCTACCAAGGACATTTTAGAAGCTGCTACATGGAGCTCCGTGCATACATTCTCCAAACACTACAATCTCCCTCTATACTCCAGATCCAGAGCAGGCTTTGCTTCGGCAGTCCTGCAGGGTTTGATTGCCACTCCATCTCTTTCCTAGAGCATTCCTCCTCCCCCAGCTAAGCTATGGTATTCTACCCACATGTTCTGACTGCAGTTGCATTCTTGAAAGACATAGTACAGTTTTGTACCTACCATAAATGTAGATGTCCGATAGACATGCAACTGCAGTCGGATTTTCCCTCCCTCCATACCCCTCTATGCCTCCTATCCCTGTTACTCTTAGCTGGGGATATCTGTTATGGTGTATTTGTTTTATTGCTCATTTATTTGTTTGGAATCCTGTTTTTGTCTTCCAATTTGATTACAGCCTTCCTTGGAGGGCACCTGACATCTGGGGCAAGAAACACTGAAGAAAATGGCGTCGGCTGATGCTTATGTACTCCAGCCGCTCTGACGTCGGAGAGAAATGCGACATCAGCCGACGTCGGACCCAGACTTTGGAATCCGGCCGACCGAGGGCTGCCTGAGGCAGGACAACCCACATGTTATGACTGCAGTTGCATGTCTATCGGACATCTACATTTATGGTAGGTACAAAACTGTACTTTTCTTGTTTAGCCTCCTAGCAATGCTCAGTAACACCTTCATATTTTCCTTTGCTTGCTTTGTTATGTTGGTAGATTTATCAGGTTGGCATTACCTAAAAAGGCACTATGAGGGTGAGCAACATCTTTGCCAATGTTTGAAAACTTAGAGGGGACAGATGCTGGCCATTCCTGATATAGCAGCATGGTATGTTGATCATATAATCCCAGGCTAGCAAATGTTGGACCCCTTTGGATGATATCAAACACTAATTAAATTATTGAATTCAAGAATGTTTTGCTGATGTTGTAGCATTATCCTTGGACTGGGTAGAATGCTGCTCAATCGTAGACTCATACTTGGTTGTCACAAGTAGTCTGGGAGCTCCATCATGTTTCTCCTCATATAGTCCTACAGGGTACATCTCCGGTCATTGACACCTGCATGTACTATGACAGAATCATACTGGTACTTGTTATTCAAGGACTTGAGGATGAGTGATGTGATATGATGTGATGGATCCTAGTACCAGAGAAGCAAATAACCATCATTCTTTTCTTGCTCAGCCTGGTAAGAGGTACAGCTGTATGTCTTACAGTGGAGTCATCTATAACTAGAATGTTTGGTTGGGTCAATACCTGCCTTGCAGGCTCAGAATCCCTGACTTTGGGACTCCTTGCTCTGTGTGAGGAGGTAGGATAAACTTGCTGAGTGTGCTTTATGCCTGTGCTGTGTTTTGGAGGTCTTTGAGGTTTAAGCAAGTTATTTTTTAGAACCTCTGCATATGATGGATTCTGTGTATTGTGCTGACTTTGGAGATGTGTGTTTTGTGGTGTACTGCTGACAGTTATGGTGTTTGAGTTTAATGTATATGAGATTTTTGTTCTAACGATATATATGTACATTATGAACACACTGTGTTATGCTGTTTGAGTAATAGATGATTATTAGACAGCATGAGACAATTCTTACACTGCCTTAAGATATCTATCTGAAGCCGGATGACTACAGAAATTGTAGGAAAGTGCTGATCCATGGTTTCATTAGGAATGACTCAAGGCAAGGGCGACTATAATGGCTTGGTTTTGGCTCATTTGGGATAATGTGTCAGTAGATTCAGAGCCAGCCTTAGGTAAACTGGTGCCCTAGGTGAACAGACGCCATGCCCCCCCCCCAACCAATTCTGTTCTACTCGCACTATCCTGATTACTTTTTTCATCTATTTTTTTGTCACAGTTTATCTTACTGTTCAGTTTTTTCCTGCAATTATTCATTCATTTAATACAATGTAAGCAGCACTGCACTCTGATAACTGTGGAGGGATATTGTTACAGCAGGGGAAACCATGGGGTGTCTAGATGGTCTGAAGTGCATTTTAAAGCTTTTTTTAAACAATGTTGCCATCCAGTGATTGCCTAAACAAAAAACATGATCAAAGAAAGAAATTGTCTTACTCTTCAACTTTGCTTATTGCTGTATGCTTTCAACACATCCTTACTGACAAAGACTACACTGTATTAGCTAAATTAATCTGGGGGCTGCTAAGCACTCAGAAGCCACGGTGTTATAGATGCATTTTAGAGCTTTTTTTCTAACCTTTCAATACAGAGTTGACCTGAACAAAAAAAAACAAAAAAAAAAACATGCATATGGAAAAGGAATTCAATCCTATTTTTTTCTTTCAAAGGAGAAATAAGTTGTATCTAAATTTTAATGCTTAAAGTTGACCAAAGACTGTGTCGCAATAAACTGAAGACAAATGCTTTGAGGATACATGTACCTCAAAAAAAGTAGTCCCTCTCTGTGTATCCTTCTATCGTGTTAAATTGGATAAAATTAAAACCTAAATCCCCACAGTAATACTTGAAGCTTCTGCTGTCATATTAATGCCTCCTAATCGTCTTCTTCCAAAAGACAGCCATCTTCTGTGTACCCTTTTGATTTCAGACCGGGCAAAACTGCAAAAACATATAGAACACAACATATTTACTGTCAGATGTATATAAATAGCATGCTTATTTACTCTTCCCCAAAAAATGGCCACATATATATATATATATATATATATATATATCAGGAAAAAATTATTGCAGTAGTATTTCCAACTTATTACTTTTACAGACAGTGCAATGCTACTGTACAAGCTATCCTTTGTGTACCAATCTGAAATTTGTGAGGAATGTTAAGGAAGTAATGGTCACACTGTCCCCAGCTAAACACAAGCTATAGTGACCTCTGAGGTTTGGGAGGTATGTTAAACACATGAAATTGTTCTGCATCCCCCCCAAACAACTACAGAGACCTTTTGTGTACATCTAGGAGCAGGGCTGATTTTAGACTAGTTGCAGTTCACAGCAGAGGTGATTACAAAGCTCATGTCAAAATCCACTTTTACAGCCCTGGTATGCAGGCTACCAGCCCCAAGTTCTGAAGGTCTGGGTATTCTGTGATGCATTTATCCCTTATCATTTTTTTTTTTTTCGATGACAAACTGAGCAAGTGACAACAGGGTCAGTAACTGTCATCCATACAACTCCCACCAAGCAGTTATAACCACTTCTATGTACAATTCAGATGTCTGATCATGGTAAAAGAAGATGACTGTGTAATGTTTCACATTTGATCCAAACAAACAGTTGCTACACATTAAAATATTGTATGTTGCTTCACACACATCCTGCAAAATCAAAAAAAAAAAAGCAAACAGAAACAGACGGCTACTCATTTCCTCCACAGATAACAGCCATAGCAATCTGTCTGTGCATATCAGATGTCCAGTTAAGTAACCTAACTTCTCACAAATGCACACTAGTCCTGCTTAGCCAGGCATTGACCCCCCACCAAACAGTTATGGCCCCCCACATCTGATGGTTTTGTAATATTATTTTACCTCCATGCATATCTTTCAACTGTCAGCATTTTCCTTCATATTTTTAGTCTGTTCCTAATAAAAGTTATTTTTTTTTTTTTTGGCAAATCACTGAGGATTGATGTCACCAAATAATGACATACATTTGAATTTCAGACTTCATACTTTTCAGAAAACATATGCCAACACAACTCTTGTTATTTTAGCAACATTCCAGGTTTCTAAGAGTAATATTTAAAACATCTCCCTATTTTGGGCCTTTGTCTCACCCCCCACACATTATTTTTGTCTTTGACAGATTTCATGCCAAGTGGTTGAGAGGTATGCTTCCACTGTCTACATAAGCAACCCGCCACACTTTAAGGTGTTTCAGTCCAAGTTGCTCCACACACAACACAAAGCCGGATTAATGTTGCCAAAAATATCTGGTTGAGCACTGCCATCATCATTGTACAATAACAACACTTCTTTAACTACTCCATTCCTTTCATCTCAACTGTACACACACAATAATTATTGCCCAGCATATTTTGGTTGATCAATCTCCAAGTATTATTGCAGAATTACTATTTATCACTAGCACCTTGCCATTTCCTTCCACAGAATGTCACTGCTTCTGTCCCTTGATGTTCAGATAGTAAAAACCCCACATTTGAAAATTGTGAGGTCTGTACTCCTATGACCTTGCAAAGTTTAAGGTAACATGTTAACAGGAGCACCACCACCTTGAAGTCCTTTTTCATTTGTAAGGTTGTTTTGTTTATTTTTTTAGAGTAAAGAAACCGTACTTGGACTTTTTTTTCTGTTTTTGAAGAAAAGCATTTTTTTTTCACAGTTCAGGGCTTTCCACTCTTCTCAAAGTGGAGGGAGAGAGGTTGGTATAATGGTTAAGCTGTTTTCCGTACATAATTTTATGGTGCTACAGCACTGTGCTGCTACTCTGATGCTTACTGTGATGGATTTGAAGTCTTCTTAAGACACTCAGTCTTGCTGGCTGGATTCTGCTGAAATCAAAGTCTGGTTATAGTTGCATTCACAGTCTGCTGCATACAGAAACTTGCAGAATATACACTGATGAGACTTTGCAGCACCTGTCTTTAAGAGCAATAGCCAATAACTTTTATAATAAACCACACATACTTCTGTTACAGCTTCAGAAAATGTTCTACTTTACTTCTCATATAGTACAGATGATGTGAGAGATATAACATTTACCTCAGGACAAAATGTGTCCCTACCATACCCCTTACATAACTGGATTTAATACAGACTTTATATATATTTTTAGTTAAACACACACCCTCTTGGTTTTAGAAAGATACTGCATTGATGACGCAAATGCTGACACATCTGTTCTTGTGCAAATGATGATAAGTAAACTGTCTTCAAGGAAACGCCTTGTGGATCAGAAAAGCATATTTTTAAACTTTCTTAGAAAAACATGTCCTGTTGTCAGTTTTTTAAAGAAAGCAAATTACATTCTTGTCATGTCTGTAAGAGGTCCGCTTTCTTGATGTGTCTGTATCTGTAATACACTCCTAAGTAAGTTCCTTCTTTTTTTAAGCCACAGTCATTTAACATGGATGCTAATCACATATCACTAAACTCTGTTTTCTGCATTATTTATGTTACATATTTGTAGCATAATTACTTTCAACCTTAGTATCTTGTTGAGCATAAACTTACAATTCCCTCTTTTTATTTTTTATAGAAAACACATTAAAAAACAAAATCTTTAGTCTTCTTTTGTCAAAATGCAGTTTTACATAGTTAATACAATGATATCAAGTATTACTACCAAAACTGAATGTATTTAACAACTTTTTCTTTTACAGACCATTCTGGGAAAATATTTCATCAGTTGTGAGCTGTGTCTGCTTTAGTTTTATTTTTTAACTTGATTAATTTATTCTTTTGCAATCACAGAATTTAATTTATGACTTAGTACTCTTTTATTAACTCTTTGCACCTGTTGAATTAACTCTTTACTTTTATTGATTATTTTATATCAAAAGATTAGAGATAGACTAATATCTATAAGAGACAAAAACTATGTGCTACTCCAAGCAATTATACACTGCTGAAAATATACAGTTTCAATGTCATTTTAACCATAACATTGTGGTCATGTCTCTGAACTGCTCCATTAACATCTTGGTTGACAATGAAGTGAACATAAAGTACTGAACTGGGCTTAGATAATAAATATTTGAATTCAGTTATTTCAGTATATTTAATACTTGAGGATTAAAAAAAATATGATGTATATACTAAAGAATGTTATGTACATATCAGTCTATTAGCTGTATGAATACAATATTTAATTGTCCTTTAACTGGGTTAACCAATAAGATTCCAACTTAAAATCAGTGATAATATTACAACTTGACAAATTACTTTTGAACTTATTACAATGTATCTTGTACAGTATGTACTTACACAGACTGTTTGCTATTCATGCATTTCAATCTAGTAGCTATCCTAGACCCATTTTTTTAAAACATGTTTTTTCAAACATATTCATTGCTAGACATTAATTTCATTTGTACTGAATTATTTTGTATTTGTACATAGTCCAATCTACAAATTTAGTAACATTAACATCAAGCAAAATTTTGGAAAATTCTTATGTTTCTTTAGAAGTATCTAGTGGAATTGCCACCAGAGGCAACTATGCTTTTTGCATACCAACATTGTCTTGCCAGAAACGTATTAAAAATAGTGACCGTTCTTGTTCAATTTTTTACATATCTTTACTCTCTCTCTTGTATAGCTTTAATAAAGCAATTTTAAGTCATCTCTTGTATAACTTTACAGTTTAACAGGTTGTAAATACAATTTAATACTAAACAATACAATAATAACTAGAATGATAGCTATTAGCAACTTGTAAAATATCGTATCCTATCAGGTTTAATTTGTTTACCAATATTTCTAATGCACTAATACCTGTTTTTCCCCTCCCCCTAAAAGAGTATTGTCAAGGAATGAGATATTTCTTCCTGTAGCTTTATTTTATACCCTTTTGCAATACCGCTCACACAGTCAGTATAAAACTGAGAAAGTACCCCTCCCCCTGTAGTATTGCACTATTGTTTATTTGCTTTATAATGTATGTCAGCCCAACACTTTCATTATACATTTGCTTTATTAGGTTATTAAACTATAGACCTTTGTCTGATTTGATCATTTTTTCTGTTGCCTTTGCTGTCTACTTCTAATAGTAGTTATTTGTACCCTCCTGTATAATTGATTTGAACAGTATGTATACTATATGCTGGCTATACTAGATGTAACTGAGGTTTTTTTTATTTTTATCAGTGACATATATGCACAGTTGTGATGTTTTATTACCAAATAGTGTTGCATGTGAACATTTTAACAATTCTGTTTTAATAATAAGTTTAGAAGGAAGGAAGGAGGAAGCTTAGAAAATGCAGATGATTTATTACATTATTTGTTTATTATATCAGTTATGAAAAGATTTATGCATTTATTGTCATACTCTAAATGTTTTTGAATGTTTTATAGATGCATTACTTGCATTACTTGTAGTATATACTAGAATTTGTTTTTAGCATATTAGGTTAATGTTTATATAGTCATAGATTTTATACATTTTTGAGTGCTTATGTTTTTTATGACATGCTACTTATGCTGAATCTTGATTTGTCTTCTTCGCTTTCTTTTTATACTTGAGCAGTAGTAAGTGGTTACAGAGTTGTGACTACAGTTCGTATATCTTGAGTGGATCTTGTAGGAACTCAATCTGAGTTTGGTTGCTTTTAAACTTGAAGTGCTGACTGATTTTACTTAATTGATCTTTCACTTAATTGTTTTATTGATTTTATTCCCGCCTTTTCTTGTATTTAAACTTGTTGCTTTGTTACTTGTTCATTGAGTCTGATGAAGCCAACTGGTGAAAGCGCTTACTCGTTTCTACAGGAATAAAGAGTATCTACTGGATTTACATTTTGCTTTTTGAGTTCTGACTTGGTTTTTCTCCACACATACTTTCAGAGATTTTGCCTTCAGTTGTGTTCGCCTACTTCATCCGTGCTTTCATTTATTATTTTTATTTAATATTTATACCGGGAAAGAGCACTGCAGATGTGATCTTTGCTCTGAGAGTGTTGATGGAGAAGTACAGAGAATGTCAGAAGGAGTTGCATTGTGTTTTTGTAGACTTAAAGAAAGCATATGACAGGGTGCCTAGAGAGGAGTTGTGGTATTGTATGAAGAAGTCAGGAGTGTCAGAAAAGTATGTAAGAGTGGTATAGGATATGTACAAGGGTAGTGTGACAGCGGTGAGGTCTGCGGTGGGAGTGATGGATACGTTTAAGGTGGAGGTGGTGTTACATCAAGGATCAGCTCTGAGCCCTTTCTTATTTGCAATGGTGATGGACAGGTTGACAGACGAGATCAGACAGGAGTCCCTGTGGACTATGATGTTTGCAGATGACATTGTGATATGTAGTGAGAGTAGGGAACGGGTGGAGGAGACCCTGGAGATATGGAGATATGCTCTAGAGAGAAGAGGAATGAAGGTCAGCAGGACTAAGATAGAATATATGTGTGTGAATGAGAGGGAGGATAGAGGAATGGTGAGGATGCACAGAGTAGAGGTGGATGAGTTTAAATACTTGGGGTCAGTAGTTTAGAGTAACGGTGAGTGTGGAAGAGAGGTGGAGAAGAGAGTACAGGCAGGATGGAGTGGGTGGAGAAGAGTGTCAGGAGTGATTTGTGACAGACGAGTACCTGTAAGATTGAAAGGGAAGGTCTACAAGAGGGTAGTGAGACCAGCTGTGTTATATGGGTTGGAGACAGTGGCACTGACAAAACGGCAGGAGTTTGAGCTGGATGTGGCAGAATTAAAGATGTTAAGATTTGCACTGGCTGTGACGAGGGTGGACAGGATTAGGAATAAGTATATCAGAGGGTCAGTCCAGGTTGGAACGTTGGGAGACAAAGCCAGAGAGGCACGATTACTTTGGTTTGGACATGTGCTGAGGAGGGATGCTGAGTATATTGGGAAAAAGATGCTACGGTTGAAGCTACCAGTTAACAGGAAAAGAGGAAGGCCTAAGATAAGGTTTATGGATGTGGTGAGAGAGGACATGCAGGTGGTTGGTGTGACAGAGCAAGATGCAGAGGACAGGAAGAAATGGAAACAGGTGATCTGCTGTGGCGACCCCTAACGGGAACAGCCGAAAGAAGATGATGATGATGATGACACTAGAACTGTTTTGTTTACCTTTTGACTATGCTATGAGAATAGCAGTCATACACTGTACTTTACTGTAGTACTGATAACTATCTTGCTTTAATTGAATGGAAGTTTTAAACATTTGAGAATGATTTGTATTTTACCATCCTACCATGTATGCTTAACCATTTTCAAAACACAAACCTATTATAAAATATATCTCTTTTGTACATATCAGCTGTAGTTTCCTGCTCTTTCCCAGTATATGTAGGAAGTCAGTCTCTGTTAGTTCAGCTAATCTATTTTCTTCATCTTGTAACTGCTGTTGAAGAGTTTCATCATGGTCTGTCTTATATGTCTCATGAACCTGTTCTGCTGAATTTGAAACTTCTATGCACTTTTGGAAAAATGTTTGTATAACTTGTCTAAACTTCCTCAACTCATTGTGTCTGTCTCTTAGAAGTTTATTACATTCTTTTGTAACAAAATATACTAGAGGTCTTGTCAGTAACTGATTTGACTCACATGTGGTGACAGGACATAACGGTTCAACATCTGAATCACACAAACATTTGTCATACCCCACATGGTTTTCTTTGAGATACCAGTCAAATATTGTAATACATTTGCATAATGCCTTACTATCAACCTGCCCTACTAAGGTTTTAAATTTACTAATGTGCTGTGTATACCAACATTGCAATTTATTAAAGCTTGGTTTACATTTGCTTGAATTATGTCTGAAAATATCCATACTGTCTGATAACATCCAAACTGTCTAATAATATGCAAACTGTCTAATAATATGCAAACTGTCTCAATAATATGCAAACTGTCTAATAGCATCCATACCAAAAAATGTGACGCAGAAAAAAGTCTTACCAGTTAGCAAGAAAACAGGTGATCAGGCTGTTGTTGGAAATGGCTGGAAATTTTTCAGTCACTTGAGAAGCTGGTGAAGCACAACAGGCAGCGGACTGCTGTGTAATTACATGTCCACCTTTTCTTGGAGAATTTATGACACTGCGATTTGAACTTCATCTCACTCCGGATGTAGACGTCTAAAAAACTTTACTATTGCAAGCTGCATAAACTGGAATACTTCTGTTTAGGATTTAAACATACATACAAATGTTAGTTACTGCAATTTGACTGAAGTAACCCTCTGCAGGGCTTACTCTTCCCTCTGTGTTCAAATGCAGGTATTAGGTTCAAATGCAGGCTAGCTTGCCATTGAAAAATTAATTTTATGGTGCTGCAGCACTGTGCTGTTACTCTGATGCTTACTGTGATGGATTTGAAGTCTTCTTAAGACACTTTTTTTTTTTTTTCAGAAAATGTTCTGCTTTACTTCTCATATAGTACAGATGATGTGAGAGATATAACATTTACCGCAGGACAAAATGTGTTCCAAGCATACCCCAAACATAACTGGATTTAATACAGACTTTATATATATTTTTAGTTAAACACACACCCTCTTGGTTTTAGAAAGATACTGTCTTGATGACGCAAATGCTGACAGATCTGTTCTTGTGCAAATGCTGATAAGTAAACTGTCTTCAAGGAAACGCCTTGTGGATTAGAAAAGCATATTTTTAAACTTTCTTTGAAAAACATGTCCTGTTGTCAGTTCTTTAAAGAAAGCAAATTACATTCTTGTCATGTCTGTAAGAGGTCAGCTTTCTTGATGTGTCTGTAATACACTCATAAGTAAGTTCCTTATTTTTTTAAGCCACAGTCATTTAGCATGGATGCTAATCACATATCACTAAACTCTGTTTCTGCATTTAAGCAAGCATTATGTATGTTACATATTTGTAGCATAATTACTTTCAACCTTAGTATCTTGTTGAGCATAATCTTACAGACACAAGGTCTAGGTTTGATTCTTATATGGGGTAACTGGCTAGGCTTAAAATGGCCCACAAGGGCAGTTAACCTAGTACTATTCTATGAATCTATGCATCTTAAATAAAAGACCCTGAGTGGGGGCAGCTCTGTGCATATTGTAGCAGATGAGCTAGAGAGACAGCTAATCAAATAATACCAATAGTGGAGCTGTTTGACTTCAGAACCTGTAACAAATCAGAGTCACTTAGTCCTATGACTCAGACCTACAGGTCAGTGGCCCAGGTAAGTTAGACTTTCAGAAACTTTAGCTTTTATAAGGAAACAAGGAAAAAATGCAATTAATGTATAAACAGTAGGGAGTAACTCTTCATCTTCAATGAGTCTTAAAGACAAAAATGGCTAACTGCTCATTTGTTGTAAAATATCAGGTGGCTGGCACAGAGGATAGCATTGTTGCCTCACAGCAAGTGGGTCTCCAGTTCAATTCTCAGCTGGGTTACCTTCTTTGCCGGAGTCTCCTTATCCTCCCTGTGTTTGCATGAGTTTCCTCCAGGTCCACCATGTTTTCTCCCACATTCCAAAAACATATGCAGTAGGTTGAATTAGACACTCTAAATGGCCATAGGTGTGAGGGTGCGTGTGAGTGTGTGGTATGGAAAAACAGCTACTGCATGGCTAGCTACCCAGCAGTGTGAGCCTTGGCTCTAGATGATTGCTACTGTTGAAGTGACACCCTGACCCCATGTTCAAAAATAGGAAGAAGGGTTGTTGATGGATGGATCAGGAGGCTGGCAATAACCACTAGCAGCTAGAGCTTTTTGCTATCTTCCCAGAACTGCAGAACTCACCCACTGCCACTAGGTTTAATCACTACAAGCTGCAGATACAACTCAAACAACTGGCTATAGCTGGCTGTTGTGTTTTACATTTGAAAAGTGACTAAAGCACAGTAATTAGATGGGTAGTATTGATTAAGCAACTTAAGAGCAGAGAAAAATAACAGTGGAAATTGTAAAACACAAAGCAATTTACAGTAAACTCTGTTAACTGGAACTCAAGCAACCAGAAAACAAATCGAAGAAATACACAATTATGTGTTGCACTTTCACCCCCCCCCTTGCAGAAACATACCTTACGTTTTTAGAGTTTTAAAGTTTTAAAAAGGAAGGCAGGAATAAATTCCCTCTCTCCTCAACCCAAGAACAAATCAAACCAAACAAATAGTATAGGGTACAGTATTAGTCAGGCCTGTTTTTAATAGTAACTCTCAAGCCACCAGAAACTACAGGTATCCAGCATCTACCAATCCCCATGGGTGCCGGTTAACCGAGAGTTTACTGTATTGTTGTAGCTTTGTATTTAGAGAAGAGATTTTAAAAATGCAGAAAAATAAGAGAGACCACTCCAAACTAATTTAAATATCTAGGCAAAGTGCAGAAACAACTTAAAAGTACTGCAAACTATAAAATGTCTTCAGTTAACTTCAGATTCAGAGCAAACGCAAAATAGGAATCACAAAAAAACTGATTTGAATGATGAGCACAATTGTGTAAAAGTACTTCCCTGGATACAAAATGGAGTCCACATGCTTTGATTTTAGCGTGAGGAGAGCTCTTCAGCATTCTAGAGTCTTAAAGACAAATATAGCAGCCAGTTTGTGTAATATAAAATACCAGGAGGCAGGTAAAGCTCTAGGCAATAATGCTTATTTTCCCAGAAATTGCTCACTACCACTGGGTTTATTTACTACCAAGTCTAGATAAAACTCACAAAGCCAACCGTTGTTTTAAGCTGTTTTACATCTGAAAAATTACAAAAGCACAGTAACTGAGAAAAGACTGAAAATCAGTTAAGCATAATAAATACATAATGATATAGATGTGTATTTGTGTATAAATATATGTTTATACATGTATGTGTATCTCTGCCTGCCTCTCTCTCTCTCTCTGCATATACACACACCAGGAGAGAAGGCAGATTTTTCCTATTGTAAAAAGAGAGAAGGAAAGAATATAACATTGCGTGACATTGAGAGGATTTCCCCCCTCTCTCTCTCTCTCTCTCTCCGTCTTTCTCTCTTTGTGTATGTATGTGTTACACATCAGCAAAAACTAAAAGAAAAATCAAGCTAAACTAGACTTTCCACTGTGTGATTCCTTGAAACCTCTTGCATTAGAGGTAACATGATGTATGCGAATGACCCCTTAAGGACATCAGGTGTTTAGCTATATGGCAGATATGAATGTCCATGATTTTGTTTTTTCCTTTTTAAGTCTGTTATGGACAAATTCAGGCCAGTAAAGCCAAACCTCACGAGTTTTAGCTGGCTAGATTTTTCTTTTTAGTTTTTGCTGTATGTGTGTGGAAAAATGTACATACAAACACATACTGTCTCTGTATCATTAGTAGTTTTTATGTTAAAAACTGTAACTTACTCCTCTTCTGTCAAAGTAATATGCAGGAAGCAGGAAAAAACTTAAAAAGGGATGAGTCCCCTTAATATAATGTGCCAGCTTTATTGCACATGTAATTTCAAAGTCTCCCATGTGTCTTTGATATCTTGCAGGAACTACTATAGCTGAATCCTCCTTGTGGTAAGTACTTAGCAGGCTACTATGTAATGGTTAATTTTTCCTGTGCTATATTCTGTAATGTTTGCAGGTAGCCAAAACATTTATGGATACTTCTTTTAAGTAGCATTAGTGGAAAATATTAGCCTTAATACTTCAGAGATGCTGAGAATGCTTTCTAACTCTGTCCTTAGGCAGGATTTCCAGAATATCTAGTCACAGATGTTAAAGGTGGAGAGGATTATGATGTTCGATCAATTCTTACCATCCAGAATGCAGCCAGAGAAGATTCTGGAAGCTATATATGTCAGGTATCAGAAAGCGTTACTGGAAAGTCTGAAGAAATCCAAGTGGAAGTGACTGTTTTAGGTGAGTCAGTCTTCAGTGGGCTTCATTCCATCTGACTTTAAAGTGTTTGTTCACCAGCTGTGAGATTACAAATTTTATGCTAGTGTTAGTTATTTTTGGAGATTAAAGAAATCCATTATTTGGTAAACTTTTAATGGTGAAGACTTGAATACAAACTCTACCAGTGAAACTGTTGAATGATATATAATTATTCCTTCCTTCCTTTCAGGAGTTACTTTCCATCTTTATATTGTAAATGGTTCATGCATGTCACATTCTGACTATGAAATTGACATGCATTGCACATTCTAACAAAAAAAAAAAAATAAGCAGTTAAATTATGCTTAACTGACTTTCAGTCTTCTCCCAATTATTTGTTTGCTTACTGTTTTCAACTTACTTTCTCTTTCTCTCTCTCTCTCTCTCTCTCTAATTTCTGAACCAATATGTTTTCTACTTTTTTTGTTTTAATAAGCCTTCTGATCCAGCAATTACACCACACACAGGAAGCTCCAGACACAGCAGAGGAAGCTACCAGTCCTGGTAGGCACACTGGTATCAGGACTGGAAATAAATGACAGTGTAGAATCTTCCAAATACAGAAACATCCCTACAATGGAGCCAGGCCCAAGAGGAGGATGGCCCTGTGTTGTAGAAGGAAGTAGTAGTCCCCAAAAATCACGAAAACTGATAGGCCAAAGAAGAGCACTAAAGACGATAGAGTGGACTATTGAGGATAACAAAGAAATTATGTATTGTTACTATTATGCAAAAAGCCCAGAATTTCCAGACACAAGATGTACAAAAAGATTGAGAGAAATTAGAGGAAAGAAAAATACTTCCGCAAGAAAAACTGTCAGAAGCTTCACATAAAAATTTGTGGTCATTAATGCAACAGATTTTTGAAAAACAGTATATAGACCAAGAAGCATTGATTGGTTTAGAAAAAGAAGCACCTGAGGAAGTGCGAAAATATAAACAAGAAAACCTAGAAATTTTTGAAAAGTATAAAAATGAAATATGGACATGGGAAAGAAAAGAGATTTGATATGGTACAATATCTATGCAAAGGTGAAAGCCAAATAAATAGCATAAAGAATGCATCCCAAAAGATATTCGAAGAGAAATACAGGCGAAGGCATCCAGACATGGAAAATTTCACAATAAAAAAATATCATAAAGAGGGAATTTAGAAAAGATTTTAAAGTAGAAGTTAAAAAATAGAAGTTGAAGTTATGGAGTGTCTGTGAAGTGAAGGATTTGATGTAGAAGGTCTAACACAGGTAACATCACAGCATGATGGAACGAGTCCCCAAAGTAAGGAGAAACAGGAAGATCAGGAGATGTCTAAAGAAGAAATATGGACATGGGAAGGAAAAAAAGAGTTAATATGGTGTAATATCTATGCAAAGGGGAAAGTAAAATTAATCAATACAAAAAGAGCAGCACCAAAGATATTTGTAGAGAAATACAGGCAAAGGAATCCAGACATGGAAAACTTTTACACTACAAAAAATAAGTCAAATAGGAAAAGTAGAAAAGGAGATCAGTAATGGAAGAGTTAAAGAAATAGAAACTGAGGTTATGGGGTATCTCCAAAGTGAAGGATTCAGTGTAGAAAATCTAATTCAGAAAGCACCACAAAAGGATAGAGCAATGGAACTCCAAATTACGGGGAAACCAATGGAATGGGAAGCAATTGGTCAGGTGCCATATGACAATATTTTGGAGCCTTCCTCAGGAAATGAGTATTAAATATTCACTTGAAGCTGGATGGCAAGGGAAGGAACAGGAAACTGGAAACTCTGACACAGTTAATGGTGATGAGTGATAGGCCAGTGAGTTCTCATATGACAGAGCAACGGATGGCACAGGATGAAATTGAAGAGAATATGCCACAGGAAGATGCAATAGAACTTTATATAGAATGCCCCCAGGAAATGGAAAACAGAAAATGTGCCCTCAGTTTAGAAGAAAACGAGCTAAGAGAAGAGTTGCTTGATTTAATAGAGATAGATAGACATATTAAGATCAGTGAGAAATAGACTGCAGAAGGTCAGTAAATCCCAAAGAATCAGACGTCTGATAAAACAAATGAACAGAATAATTAGGACTGTCCATAGAGATCCATGTGATATAATAACAGAAGTAAACAGAATATATTACTGTGCAGCTAAGTTAATAACTGAAAAATTCTACCACAAGAACACAGGGCAGTGAGGGAGAGAAAAGCGAGAAACCAAATGCCATCCTGGAAATATCAGACAGAGAAAACTATAAAGCAGTTAAGACAAGAAGTTACTGTTAGAAGACCATAAAAGGGGGAACAGATCAACAGAAATGCTAAGAAAGATAGATGTGATAAAAGCATTGTGCAGTATTAGAACAGACCTGGATCTATCATGCACTATCGCAAATAAACTAAACATTTCATCACAGGCAAAAAGACTTAGAAGATATAAAGATAAATAAAAAGGAAAAGCAAAGAATAAAGAATTTATTGATGACACAAAAAGGTTTTATAGAGAATTGGGAAACAAGGTAAAAGGAATTGAAAGACTGCCAAAAAAAAGAAGAAATACATACATTTTGGAGAAATATCTATGAAGATCCTGTGGAACATAACAAAGATGTAAATGGATAGAAGTTAAAGAATAAGACGTTTAAAGGTACAGGATATAAAACTGGATGAAGTAACAGCCAAAGAGATTGAAATAAAGTTAAGAAAAGCCTCTAATTGGAAAACTCTAGGCCTTGATGCAATACCTAACTTTTAGCTAAAAGTATTGCCATCTTTGCACGAAGATTTAGCCATGAATAAGAACTATTTATATGTGCACCCTGAACAGAAACCAGCCTGGCTAACAACAGGAAAAACAATGCTCCTACTTGAGTGAACCTGCAAGCTACCCTAAGAATTGTAGACCAATAGCTTGCCTTCTGATGACGTATAAACTGTGCACGGAGAATTAATGCTGACAGAATTTATAGTAATTTAGAAGAAAACTCGGTTATGATGATAGAACACAAGGGCAGTGAAAGAAAGTTATAAAGAGCAAAGGATCATTTGTTGTTAAAGTCATAGTGGAGAACTGTAAAAGTATGGCATGGATTGACTACAAAAAAGCATTTGATAGTATCCCACATTCATGGATAAAAGGCTTAAAAATGTATAAGATATGTCCTTTACTGAATTGACTACATTACAGTTACCATGAAACAGTGGCAGACCACTTTGCAATTAAGCCATGATAAAGGACAATTATTATCGGAGGGATAAAAATTCAAAGGGGGATTTTCGGGTCTATATTATGTTATCGAAAAATCAAAATGTTGAACGGCACAACAGCGAAAGTGGTCCGTTTTTGAGATCGCAGTGCAGTGAAGATTGGGACATTTGCCCTTTCCTCAGTATAGTGCAGTCTCGGAGTTGGAATATATATTTAGCGGGGGGTGTAGCCCCCCCCCCCCCACAATACCAAATTTGAGTTTTGGCATTTACGCTCTTGTGAGCGTTCGACATTTTGCATCTTCGATGTTATGATATAGACGTGGATATTCCAGGGTGATTCTTTGTCACCGCTGCTATTCTGCCTTGCCTTTAACCCATTATGCTGTCTATGCAACAGCTTAGGCTATGGCTATAATTTGGCTCCTAGAAAACAACAAAGTGTAAAAACTTCTCATCTTCTCTTTGTTGATGATTTAAAACTGTATAGCTCATCAGATGAGGAACTGAAAGCACAACTGCAAGTTTTCAAAATTTTTTCAGATGATATAAGAATGCCATTTGATCTTGTTAAATGTGCAAAAGCAACCTTTAAAGCGGCAAAACTGCAACACCAGGAAAACAGTTTGGAACAAGAATGTGATATAAAAGAAACTGAGCAAGAAGGAATGTATAAATATTTGGGAAATGATGAAGGATCAACAATAAAACATGAACAAATGTGAATAAAACTTGGTAAAGAATATTTCAGAAGACTTAAATTAATCCTGAAAACAACATTGACATCTAGGAACAAAATCCAAGCTATAAACCAATTTGCTCTTCCTGTCCAAACTTGCAGTTTTGGATTGATTGACTTGCCCCAAAACATGTTATATAGATTGGATAGGAAATCAAGAAGGATGCTTCATTCTCCTCAGATGATTTATAAAAATCAGTGCATATCAAAATTATACATTCCTTATTCTGAAGGAGGGATTGGGCCTCATTGAAATTGATTACATGGAAAGATCTGCAGTTGTGGGACTTCACACATATCTGCTGACCTCACAAGACCCAAATGTAGTGAACGTTTTGAAACATGAAGAAAATAAATCTAAGATGACTTCTGCTTAATATAGCAGAAGCATATTGTCATCAAGCAGGAATGGAAATCAAACCAAAAATAGATAAAAAGCAGGCAGCAACTGAATGTGCCAAAAAACAAAAGAAAGAATATAAGGTGAAGGCCCAGACGGGAAGGCAAGAAATGTGGAAAATGCATAAATATAGTAGCAAGTATAGAAAACTCCTGGAAGAGCCTCATGTTGATCAGGAATGAATGCGGGAATGGTTAAGGAGAGGGAAATTCAAACCAAGAGATGAAAGTTTAATATTGGTGGCACAAGATAGTGGGTTACGTACACGTTGGTTTGCGAAGTCTATTGAACATGTGGGAGAAACAGACAAATGTAGGTTTTACATAACAGAAATGGAAATAGTTGCATACCTCATTGCTGGTTGCGACATACTAATGGCAGAAGGACTGCATACTGAAAGGCATAATAATGTGGCAAGACTGCTGCACTGGGGGTTGCGCAAACATTATGGTACTGAAATGGCTGAAAATGATGAAGTCTGCATCACATGGCATCATCCATTACAAGCAGTTCAAAAGATAGATGCTAGAAATCTCGGTATAGTAATCCAAGAAAAGAAGGCAAAAGTAGCATTGATCATTGAAATTGCCACACCCAGTGACTACAGTGTCCTGCGTACAGAGAGACACAAAAGTTATAAAATATCTGGATTTGCAAGCAGAAATGAGAGCAATGTGGAAGAAAGATTCCCAGATCATTCCAATAAGTAGTAGGAGCAACGGGTCTTATAAAAAAGAATCTACAGTCATATTTAGATATGTTACCAATACATGTAACTCTTTATGCATTGCAGGAGTTGTCATTACTGAGCACTTTGTGGGTGCTGCGAAGAGCACTTGTGGCTGACATCAAAGAATGAAACAATACTAATTTCATGAACTTTATTCGTACTTTGACGGGGGTCCATTCCCGTCATGGTGTTAGAAACCCAACAGATTTGGAGAAATGAAAAAAGGAAGCCCCAGAAATTCAGAATTTTAACCAGTGTAATGAAAATGAAGTAATCAAAGGCTAGGTGTTGCTTAATGTGAATGTAAAGTTCAGTTTAGATAAACTGCATATTCTTTTAGTGATCATTTGTCTGTTTTCTACACCTGGAGTAACAGTCCCATCAGTTAACCTCACAAAATTGTAACTTCTGTAAAATGAAAAGCAGTAAACCTTCTAGCCCTGTCATCAGATTTATAGCTGTAACCTGAGAATGACTCAGCATTCCCTATCACCAGTGAAGTTCTCAAGTCCTCTGTAACACAGTAACCACAAAAGTTTAATATTTGTGTAGTACTTACACATTTTCAGTGTGTTTTACACAGAGAACAGGGAGTGGATGCAGTTCTCATTAGTCACAGATTATATTCACAGAAGAAGTGGATGTGTGATGGGCTACAGATGACAGCTCCATTTCTGCAGTTCTCTAAGGCTTTAGATACTATCAGACAGTTCGTATTTATCTAGGAGCTTAGGATCTTCAATATCATTCGACAGGGGCTGCTGTGGGTTATCCACTATTAAAATAGAGGCTAGCTGGATAGTTATCTTTTCCCTCATAATGGCAATCACAGTGGTCCTGCAAGGATTGATATTGGACTGACTGATGTTTCCATATGTACTTAACTCATTGTAAGAAAACTATAGGAAAGCCAAAGTCATGTAGTACAGTAAAGTGGAAGACTGACTTTTGAGACTGTGTCTGCTGTTTGGCTGTGGATAGTTATGACAGGGTCCCAAGTGCAGATGTCTAAAGTGTAAATATATCAAAGAAGGTACACTAAGGATATGAAAGCCCTGAGCTACATTATAGACTCAAAACCATTTCACCCTCTTAAATCTGAATACTTGGTTTACTGTATCCAGCAAGACAATACTGTAGCATTCATTACAATGAATTTAGACCAGATGACTAAGTTACAGTTACCATAGCATTCCCCCAGGTGCTTGCATTAATTTTCCAGTACTGATATTGTGGTGTAGCATAAGGGTGGGGGATGCTGCACTACAGAGTGTGCCGTCCATCATGTAAGACATTAAACCAGTGTCCTATCTGACTGAATTGGTCATAGCTCAGGTGGATGTAAATTATCCCATGGCACTTACTTAAAAGAGGGAGCTTTATTAAAGTCACAAAACAAATAAATGTAAAAAATAAAACTTTCTTAATTATATTATAAGCAGATTAGCAAATAATGAAATAAAAACATAACTTTTTCGAAGTGCACTCATTTTTTTTTACAATTTAAACTAATATTTCTCTGTCCTGCTGCATACATTATCCCTCCACTCTTTTGTTCATAACCTCATTTCAGTTTTTCTTTTAATTTCATACTTATCCAATTACTATGCTGTATAACAAGTTTTTACATATTGCCAACCACACTTTCAGGATGCATACAGTTGTTTATCAATTTTATTTACAACTTTATTTTCCCATAACAATGTTTTGAACATTGTACAATGCACTACCTTTACTTCTGAAAGATTATGGTTTCCTCCTTCCCATGTGCAATGCACTTTCTCTCATTATATTACTTATGTGTCATCATGCCTTTAACTGGAAACTTATTCAGGATCAGCCTCCACAAAAATGTTCACATTTCGATAGTCTTTTAATCTGTTTTTTCTCTTTCTGCTAGTCTGTCCCAACTTATCACTTAAATCTTTCCACGGAATCACAAAAATGCTACACATGATATTATTATACTATCCTCCTCTTCTTTTAATGTAAGAGTGTACTATTTTTTTTATTTCACCTTCTACACATTTTAACTTCCTTCTCTTCTGGTTCCACTTACTAAAAATACTTTTCTCTTTGGACTTCAGTACTGTTTTGTCATTTCTGTAGTCATTTTTTGTTATAATATGGTGCAAATGTATTGTTCCTAAATAAACCGCAAATGAATCAAACATAATTCTTTCCTTTCATTTTTTGCTATAGATACCCACCCTCTTAATGGGATTAAGGTTTGACCTCCAAATAATAAAGAATATCATGTCAGACATTCGTTATGTAATGCAAAATGTAATATTATTTCCAATATTCTACATTTTAATATCCTGACTAAATGAATTAAATATGCATTTTTGTAAATGGTAGAAAAATGCATATTTTATATGTATATCTTTATTTTTCTTAATTACTTCCTTCCATTGCTTTCTTATTGCTTCTTTTCCACTAAATATTCTGCGGTGTTGCAGCGGTAGCATTGTCGTCTCACAGCAAGAGGTTCTCCCGTTCGATTCTTGCTGGAGCGCCTTCTGTGTGGAGTCTGCATGTCCTCCCCGTGGACGAGTGACGTTCGAAAGACGTGTGAATGGGCGTGCCTTCGTTGAAGGTTGGGCATCGGGCTGGCACCTCGGTACCATAAAAATCGACTGCCAATCATTAGCGGACCGGAGTTCCGCTGTGGCGACCCCTAACTGGGAAAAGCTGAAAGAAGGAAAAAAAAACATTATACACAGCATTTTGACCTCTTCCATTGTAAAATAGACGTCTCTTGTGACTGTATCCCCAAATCTTTTACTTTTTCTTCACATAATCCCATCTCTACCCTCTCTAAAGTGTCCTTGAGGACCTTTATACTAACATCTGCCTGTGACAATGTGAGGTTTTACCAGCTATGCAGGAGAAGTAGGGCAGTGGATGTGTAACATATGCCAGCATAGCTAGCTGCAATTTTGTAAAGAATTGTATGTCATTTGTATATTGATTTGTACAGATGCTTTTGTTGAAAAAATATAGTTATAAAGCTGCTTGTGTTAAAAATATACAAACAGTGTGCCCTGCTTGACAGAAAAAGAAATATGCATGTATTATTGTAACTGTTGAAATGTATATGTTTTAACGGAGGATATTGGAAGAGAAAGGGTTAATCTCAGTCCAGCTAACTTTGAAAAATAGTAAGAAACTAAATTACTTAATTTAGACCATAAAATTGTATCTTACAGTTCTCAGTGCAGCCAGAGATAACAAGTCTGTACTAGGAAGCTTTCTGTATCATCATTGGGATGAACTAATTGCTACTCCGGAAGGAGGAAGGTTTGAAATTGCTTTATGTCTTCCAGAAGCTGCAACAGATCTTAGCAAGCTGTACATGTGTGTATTATTGACACATATGTGCTAAATTCTGGCAGGTTCCAGCCAAAGGGGTAGCATGGGAACCAAAAGTCAGATGATCATATGTATGTGATGTTATTCTGTAATCCATCACTAAAAATGTTTTAATACTAGATGAGACTGATATCTTAGAGCAATCAGTTTTTGGAAAGATCAAGTCAGGAAAATATAGTGAGATTAATCATGTACTGTTTTTCTGCATCTGTGTGAATCTGTTCATCTGTCTTATTTTAATAGTTCCAATGATTGAAACTCTGGTCTTTATTGTAAATAGATATTTAGTATTTTCATGTTCTCTTATTTATTATTAAATATATTTAAACCTTTCATTGTGACTGTTCCTTTAGAGAATATTTTAAGCTTCGAGAGTAGTTATATCTATTAGGTGACTATGTAGCCACTCCTAAAAGCCTTACTGCATGGGTCAAAACAATACCATTTATACTAATATTAAATTAACTCAGTACAATTGGGTACTCATGTAAGAGCCGTAGAGTAGCTGGCTTTGGACTATAAGGTAGCAGCAACTACCTTATAGTCTGGACAGAAGGGGGCATAGCTAGTAAATGTGTGCCAGCCTTTCCCAGGTTTGAGTGTGTGTGTGTGTGTGTGTGTGTGTGTGTGTGTGTGTGTGTGTGTGTGTGTGTGTGTGTGTGTGAAAATCAAATCTAAAGTGTGTGTGTCAGCTGCTTGGAGCAGGGACATGAAGCACTGGCTTCACAGAGAGGGTGCTGGAGGACTTGGCTTGGACACATGGCTGAGGACTCAACTCTGTAGCTGTGTCAGTGGGGAGTCTTATTGGGGAATCTGGAGGGAGACAGAGAAATCCAGACACGAGGCTGAGTGTGTTCCCTGTCTTCTGTTAAGGGAAATTGTGCTTGATGCAGAGAGCTGCATCTGGAAATACTGTGTGGATTTGTTTTTGTTCCAAGTGAACGTCCTTCTCCAGTGTCAGTGGTGAGGATTCCAGCTCCTTGATTACTAGCCCAGAGTGGGGAAGTCACATATTGATGAGCAGTGGCATGGATATTAATTGTCACTGAAGATGGGTGTACTCTCTCATGCAGCCACAAGATAAACATTCAGGTTTCATTTCACAACAGTTTTATTTGTTTATTTGTTAGTTTAGTTTAGTCAGGGAAGGCAGGCAAAGATGTCAGCAGAGTATTATGGCAAGCCGACAAAGAACCAGTTGGCCAAATTGTGTGAATCCCAAGAGATATTAAATTTTTAATCTCGAAGGAAGAAAGAAAAGTCATTACAATAAGGACTGGCGCATGCTAACCTGACTAGAGAGGAAATAATTTCAGCCTTAGTCACAGCTCAGACCAGCAACCAGGAGGATAACCCATTTGTTGATGGGAATTTGCAGCCCTCAGAAACAGGACAGTTCACCTTTTCCTCAGAGGAATTAAAAATCTGTCTAGAGTTATAGACTTGAACTGGAGGACAGATGTTTAGAAATAAAATCAGCAGAGAGACTGGCATTTGGAGGGTGAAGAAACAGAGAAACAGATGGAATTAGAATCAGCAGAGAGACTGCAGCGTTTGCAGGCTGAAGAAAATGAGGAGCAGTGTCAACATGAGAGGGAGATGCTGACTCTTCACCAGGGTCATGGAGGTAATGAGGAAGGGAATTATTGCACCCTAGAAGCAATAAAGGTCAGCAAATGTCTTCCACAAAGGGTGATAATTTTGATAGTTTTATTCATATATTTCATATATTTGAGAGAGTATGTAAACAGTATAATGTTGACCAAAGACTGTGGTTACAATTCCTAACCCCTTTAATTTGTAACTGCTATTTCTAAATTGTCTGATATTGATTGTTTAAACTATGATAAAGTAAATAATTGTTTAGTTGAATCTTTTAAGTTAACACCTGAAGCTTACAGAAAAAAGATTTGTGAGCATAGACAAAAGGTAGATGAAAGTGTGTGTGATTATATTGCTGAGTTAAGCACTTATTTTCATGGGTGGGTGAATGGGTGTCAGGTTACCACTTTTGAAGGGCTGTTGCACCTTTTGTTGAGGGAACAAGCCCTTAGCACTTTGCCCGAGGGCATGAGAATCTAGTTGGCAGAATGCAAGTGTAACTCTGCAGATGAGCTGGGGGAGCATCACTGCACAAGAAGGGGATACCCAGTGCTACAAATAGATATAAGGGAACCCATGGTGGGCAGCCTGAACCACCCCAACAGAGTCCACCAGTGACAGAGGAAGTCACTAGTTCAGGTAGACGACCAGGATTGAGAGTTAGTAAATATAAGCAGAATGCAACTGAATAAAGTAAACAGCGACAGTGGGGCAAGCGGAGGTCACGTAGCTTGAACAGCAGCTTGCACCGGGTGGTGGTATAACAAGAATTAAATGTGCTCGAACAGCATCAAAAAACAGACAGCCTTCTTTTTAGGAACAGTTCACTGTAAGAGCAGTTTGCAAACCCAAGCTGATGATCACTAACATATGCGTTGCTCCAACACTGATGAATCATGAAGGGAAACACTAGTTCTGAGGAAGTCTGCGTTACTAGCAGATGAAAGCGCTAAACTAGTGTGTGCTGTTTTCACATTAAATCTTGGTTTTATATTGTACTTTGGACCGAGTGGTTTCTTTCATTCTTTGATTCGGAGATTCTGGGGTGTGTGTTGGAGCAACGATAGGTGGAGACTTGGGCGGTGTGTTGGAGCAACGCATATGTTAGTGATCATCAGCTTGGGTTTGCAAACTGCTCTTACAGTGAACTGTTCCTAAAAAGAAGGCTGTCTGTTTTAAGGATTGAGAGTTAGTTAAATGTTTTAAATGTAACTTGTGGGGCCATGTATCTTGTAGATGTCCACAGAGGTAAGGTGAAGAACAAAAAGTGGGGGAGCCGGCAAGTGGGAATAATATTATGCTAGTGGTAAGTTGTCTGGAGTCAACCGGGGTACCAAACTATCACCAAAGGTTATATCCTGTCTTAGTGATGGAAAACAGGCCATTGCTAAGAGAGAGAGACAGCCTCTGACATAACTGTTGTGAAGCAGTTAGAGGAGCAGTACTTGTTTGGGCAGTCCACTTCAGTCAGAGCTTTAGGAGGAACCCCATTCTAAATGCCTTTGGCCATGGTAAGCCTTGACTGGGAGGATGGAAAAGGAAGCAAACAAGTACTTGTGTTTGAGGCTATCCCTGCAGATGTTGTGATACAGAATGATTTTGATAATGCAGTACCTTGTGTGTATGCAGTTACACGCAGTCAGGCTTTGAAGACCAACGTGGGTCTGGTAGCCTGGGGAGTCCTAGACAGACCCCATGTCTGAAGCCAAGGCTGGTGAAGTGGCTATTTCAGGGAGGGAGCTACCCTGTAGCAGTGAGCCTGAAGGTAAACCACAGCTGCTGGTAGGTACTGATGTTTCCTTGGACAGAGTGACTACAAGGACAGAGGTGATTGTTAGTAGCCAGGCTGACAGCGAGGCACCACTGTCAGAGGATACCAGGCTTCCTATGGAAAGGGAGCTGGGACAGGTCATAAAGAGAGAGTTGAGACAGGCTCAGCTTTTGGACCGTACACTAAGAGGCTTGAGAAAGGTAGCTATGGAGGCACTTGATCCTCAAGGAAAAGGGGTGTCTGTGTACTGGAACAAAGGGTTACTGTATAGAGAGTGGACTCCTGAGGGAGGGCTAGAGGGTGAGATAATACAGCAATTAGTAGTGCCTAGAGCCTACCATCTGGCACTTCTAGCCGTAGCCCATGACATTCCTTTTGCAGGTCATATGGGCATAAAGCATACAAAGAGACGTATTATGCAGAACTTTTATTGGCCTGGGATTGCAAAGGATGTAACAGGGTACTGCAGGACCTGTAAGCAGTGCCAAGAAGTAAGAATACCGTAGGTTTCCATTGTTTTTCACATTTGAGTATGACTAACATTTAAGTATGCTTTCTTAATGTCAGACTGTCACTGTGCTTTCTGTTTAATTTTTGGTAACCCCATGCATTATCTCAATTACCAAAAGTAATATTTCTCTATTTTTTTCCTCCATACACACCTTTTCCCACTACTTGTTTCGGTTTCCTACATAATAGTCATAATAATTTTAAAATTAATGTTAAACAATGCAATTGCGATTTCTTTTAATAGTTGCTTGCCATCTTCTTTCCATATCAATTTTATTACAACTGTACTTATGTCATCTTTTTCTATACCCACTTTCAGCTATTTGGTATACGTATTAAATCTGTATTTTCCAATTCCAACAAATTAAGCCATCTTCTCCCAGTACCAAATCACTTATTCTTAAAAAAAAAAAAAAAAAAAAAAAAAATTCTGCTTTTCTTCTGAATTTACTTCTGCTTTAAAAAAATGAACACTACTACTGGCTTTTTAACATTACAACCACTCTGTTCTTTTTCACATTGTCTTTATATGTCTTTCAACACTGTCAATAATCTTTGTGTGTGTTTTTCTTACCTCAGTTGTTTCTTATGCTTCTGTCAGTTCACACTCATTCCCACCTATCTGCATTTTGTCTTTTAACATGTCCTTAATTTTTTTAACTTATGCATTTCAAAATGTTCTGTCTCTCTGTCTAGTAATTATAGTTCCCTCCTTATCTCAAATTGCTTGTTCTAACTTACTGCATTTTTCTGCATACATTTATTTATTACATCTGTGCTTTTTTTTTACTCCATATAAGTAGTTTTGTATTTATTTTTGTGAGCTATTCCAGCCAGTTGTCATAAAATTGTCATACACCCCCATGATATGCCATTAATTGTGTCCTTCTCTATTTTTAAATTTACACAAAATCCTATTAGCTTCTTTATTTGATTTGTTTAATTATGTTTATGTTTTCTCCAAAGACTGACAAAATCTCAGCATAATTTCAAGACTCATTTATTATAGGTTCATAGGTAAGTAGGTTATCGGTCTGCAGACTACTATAAGCCTAGCCAATAAACAAAGGTCATAATCATTCTGTATCTTGCATTTATTAGGTAAAGAACTTATCTATTATGCCAAACTTTCCCTCAACTATTATATCACTGCAATATTTTATATCAATTGTGTGCTTTATTTAAAAACTCTAAGTAGACCACAAAGTAAAATTGTTTGTCTTAAACTTATTTTCTCTGCAAGTACATACTTTCTTTACCTATTGCTAACTTAGTAACACCAGTGATTTCTTCACAAACTTTTACATTTTTTTTCCTATTCCTTCTCTTTATGTGACAGTTAAAATCACCTATTCTTATAGTTAACATGTTTTTATTATAAAAGTATCCCCCTTTCACTGGGTTCGGCCTTGAGCTCCAAATGAGGCTAAACAAATTTCTAATAACTCTTTTCCTTTTTTTGAATGTAAACATGTATATTTCCTCTAAACATGCTATTTTCCTGCTTTGTAAATATTCAACATATATGCTTTTTTTTCTGAAATAATAAATAAAAACTTTTCTACCAAGTTAATATTTTATTTGTTTTAGTATGTCCATTGACTTATCACACTTTCATACAAACCAAATGTCATTCCCAAAATCTTTATTTCCCTTCTTGTGAAATGCATGTAATTTTTTTTATCTTACCATATCCCTTGTACTTCATTTTGGTTAAGTGAATACCAGCTTTTTAACAGCTGTTCGACCTTTATTGCAACCTTTCTTATGCATCACTTGTCTTTTGTTATTAGAACAAAGTCACACACATTAGTAATATAGCATTTCCTTCTATCTCTCATCTTGCCTTCCTTATTTCTTAATACATGTAATACTCATTGGGTATACCTGTTTTACTCCTCTCTTAATACTTTTTTTTCCCATTGCCATGAATTTTCATAACATTTCTTTATTACACTAATATTTTTCTCCTATACCATATGCCTCTAAAATTTGTCACATTGTTTCATGGCTCAGTTTATCAAATGCTTTAGCTATATCACATGCTATCAGTCGTATTGTATTTTTTTTCAGTATCATATATACTACTTTTTCACTATAAATAGCATTAATTTCAACTGTCTTCCTTTTGTATCATAGATTTTTTCTCCTATTACCTCATCCAATACTTTATCCATCTTTTTTTAGAATTTTCATAAATGTTGTATAGTCAACATTCCCTAGTGGTAGAAACCTTTGCTTTTTTTGGATATTTTCTGTCATATTTTTTCTATATTATTTTTGTCACTTCACCATATGTATCTTCTTTCATTATACCTTCATTCATCTATTCATTTAATATTTAAAAAAATAGTTCATCTTTATTAATTTCCTTAAATTAATCAACTTATACCATACAATCCTTGAGCTAATTCATTCTTCAAAAACAGGGTACCACTTGACAGGGTAAATGTGCGGTAAACCAGCACAGAAACCAAGTAATATTCCACAATTCCACTTTAATATGATGATTTTTCATCCTATTACAGTGGATTTGTGGAATGTTACTTGGGTTCTGTGTTGGTTTACCACACATTTTCCCTGTTGAGTGGTACTGTGTGTTTGGAGATGTTTAGTTGCTTTTTGTATGGGAGCATCTTTGTTTTTTCACTGTTTAAGTTAACTCATTCTTGTCTTCTTTTATTACTTTCTCTGTCTTCTATTGTTATATCATCTATTGAAAAAAAATCTTTACCTTTTCAGCTTTTTTCACTTTCCATTTTTCTTGTCGTCATTTCCTGTTTGTCATATAGTTTCTGTACAAAGTTCTCTACCACCCCCATAATATCTTTTTGCTTGCACTTTGTCTCCATTGCCATCTAACATAGCAACCATTCTTCTTTCTGCCATTTTTATTCCACTTTCTTTCCTATCAGAAAAAAAAATTGCCTATGTAACATCATTCTTTTCATACATCTGTTTTTCCATTTCCCTTATTTTGTCACTCCCCCCACCTCTCTCTCTCATAATTCCATAAAATGACTTTATATTTCTTTTTTTATTCTTTGAACTTCTAAATCTGTTTTATACTTTAGCATATATATCACCCAACACTATGTCCAGTTTTTATAAAATGTTCTCATTGTCATGTTTTCTTTCCATAATATTTTTGTCTTAATTCTTCTTTTTAAACTATGCAGTTAATCTGTTTATCCCTTTTCCTTCCTTTATTTTGTTGTCTTCCCCTATTGTATCTCATACTGCTAGCTGATCTGAAAATACAGTGATCTCTACTGTCATTTCTTTTTTGTCTTTAAAGTAAGCTACATAATCAATTTCAGTCTTAAAAAAATTCCCCTTTTATATATCCATTCCCTGTTCTTTCTTATTTTAACATTTCTTCATTTTATTCATTCTCTTAACCTCTAAATATTGTGTGTTATTTCTACCCTTTCTTTTCTTAGGTTACATTTGATATCACTATCGACATATTTACTAACATAATTTTTTAAATTTCTTCAAGCAACTGCTTTCTCACCATCATATTCGAGTATGCATGACTCACAATTAGTCATATACATTTTGTCTTATCACATATCTCTACCCTTCCTGGTACTACTTATTACATTTAGAGTTCTTATTTCTTTATTTCTATAATAATTCCTATTCTGGAACATGTCTTATTTCATACTGTTAGCATTGTGCTACTAATTACAATGCCTCAGTAACATTACTTATCCTTTTTTATTATCCTCACTTACTGCAACAGTTGCAAACTTTTTTTTTTCAGTTTTACTTTGAAACAGTTTTGTCCTGTTGCATAAACAGTTCAGTTTTTTCTTCTCTGCTATCTGCCATTATCTGCTGCAACCCGCTTCATTTGCCCTCAGTACACTTGGGATCACTCTGCTCCCCTATCCTGCCCCCAAATCTCACCCACGCCCCACTATCTCTAGATTTAAACCAGTTCACAGAACACACACCCTCAGCAATTCATCCAATCACATCAGTCACACAAATAATTGTGAATTATCCTTATACGAGTACACTGATTACTTTTTCTTAACCACATTACAACCACTCCCTGTAGCAGGCAAACCGTCACTAGCCACTCTTATATACTATACACCAAAACAACACAACTCCAAATTACATACATAATGTTGCTTCAAGACCTTTTTCTACTCACTTTGCTAATAATATCTTGCCTTCTAACTTGCTGTCACTCTACAGGTCATAACTGTCTACTCCCCCACAAATCCACTCAACACTCCACTCCATTCTATATTAAACAACTTAATCATATTTCTTTACCTTTTAGCAGCTCCTACAAAGCCCCTTTACATTCAAATATGCTCACTGTTGATCTACCCCACATCTACAGCTCAAATATGTTAAACCAGTTACCAGACTCGCACATCTATTCCTATTCAACTCTACTCTGCTCAAGCAAAGTGGTGACATACATCCTAATACAGGACCTCAACCACATAATCAAACCCATCACACTACAAACCTCACTAACTCCCCAAACACCACTCGTCTCCCTCACAGTAGCTCAGGTATCCTACTATTAAACATGAACCTAAGAAGCATATTTAATAAAAGTCATGTGTTTCATGCAGCTGTCACCCATTATGCCCCTCGACTTTGTTATCCTTGCAGAAACCTGGCTAAAACCTCACATACCAAATAGCGAAATCCTAACCCAGAATTGCAACATACATAGACATAACAGAAGACATAAAAGAGGCGGGTGGCATAGCTATAATACACAAGAACACTATCAAACTAGAAAGACTCCAAGTCAGCCCCTCAGAACTGCTAAATACAGAAGTTCTAATTACCAGCCTTCAGCTAAACTCCTGCAAATACATCATTGTAATAGCTATCTGTATACCCCCAGGTAACAACACTTCCACTATTGAAGACCACCTTTGTTGGAGTGACTCAACATTCAGACAAGAAACTATAATAATGGGGGATTTCAATATGGGTTGGTCCACTTTCTCATCAAATAATCCATCCAATTTTATCAATGTTCATGGTTTCTATCAAATTATACAGTTTCCTAACAGATTTGACAAGCATAGCATAAAAGAATCAGTCTTTGACTGGACACACTCCGTCACCAGTCAGACTGTCACCCTGACTGCCTAAGTGATCATCTACCCACCTCCCTCCTTAGGCAACACATCTATCCTACTAAAAATATCACTTACAAACTTGTCTGCAACAAAAGGCATTTCTCCCCTGAAGTTTTCAAACGTTTTCTGCAACAATGTGACTGGTCCCCTTTAAAACACTTGCACCTAGACTTGGCTGTTGAATAATTTAATGATAAATTCCTCAATATACTAAAGAGCCTAGTTCCCCTCAGAAAGATCAGTACTAAATCCAAACACATACCATGGCTTACCAGTGAGACTAACTCCTAAAATGGGAAGACAGAGCATTGGACCTATACCATAAGACCAAAAGTCAAGATTCCCTCCTCACATACCATCAATTACAGAACCTTGTTAAAAAGGCAAATCAAACCAGACAAAAAGCTGTACTATATATCCAAGCAACAAAAACACTAAAGCAATCCCCAGAAACTCTGGGGTGCCTTTAAACAACTACTTATGCCTGGCCAGTACAGAACCCCATCTCTAACCACTCCAAATACCACAGATAATACAGCCACACAATTTAATTCACACTTTAAATACTCAACACTCTTCCTAGTAGAAAACAAGACACCCCCCATCTATCCCCAATGTACTAGACAGTTCTCCCAGTTCCTTTGCAGTCAAACTAATTCAAACTAACATCATCAAAAAATGTCTGATCAAACTTAAGCCATCCTCCCTCCCAGCTGATAACTCCCCAATGAATTTCTAAAATTAGTAGCAGACTGCATCTCCTACCCTATATCTCTCCTAATAAACTGGCCCATTACTGAACAATATGTCCCCAAACTCTGGAAAGTATCCTAAATCATCCCCCTCCACAAAGGAGACACCTCTACAGAGTTCTCAAACTAGAGGCCAATTGCCATCCTACCCCCATAGCAAAAATTATTGAAAAATGCATACACAGACAACTCCTTAACTACCTGCTAAGTAGTAATCTCCGTCTGCATCTCAACATGGCTTCAGACTTAAACACAGCACCACCACTGCCCTTGTCAGCTTTACAAACTCAATCATCAATCCTATGAATGCCAACCCACTCATCTGTGCCATCTTTCTTGATAATGTCTAAGGCCTTTGATACAATGTCACACCAAAAGCTGCTAAAAAAAGCTAGCTACTTTAAATCTAACCCAGCCTGACCTTCCCTGTTTCTTAACTACTTAACTGACTGCCAACAGACAGTAAAGTGGCAAACTGAACTAAGCACCCTACTAGCAGTCTCAGTAGAAGTACCCCAAAGCTCAATTCTTGGTAGACTGCTTTTCACCATTCACCAATAGGCACAGCACAGCCACGCAGCATGCAGCTATAATTTAGTATGCTGACAACCCCTCCCTCATATGCTCAGCTCCCTCCCTACCAGAACTCCTACAAACAACCCAACAATCTCTGTAGGACATTGAAAAGTATCTCTCTGACTCTCAACTTATATTCAGTCCAAATAAAACAAAGCTTATGCTTTTCACTAGTAGTAAAGCACCTGATAACTATACCCCTTTCACCATCTACTTGGCCAATAAAACTAAAACAGAACCTGTCCAGCAAACCAAACTCCTTGGAGATAACAATACATGACAACTTAAAATTTGACAAGCACCTCACTCTAGCTATCAGAAAGGTCCACATTAAGCTTGGTTTGCTATAGAGAGTCAAGCCTTACCTAACCAATGCCACTAAATCTTCCCTACCAAGAACACATCTACTCTCTACCCTCCTTTTTGCCTCACCATTATTCAGTAACCTCATAAAATCTGACTTAAACAAGCTGGAGTCCTGTTATAACAAAATCTCAAATTTGCTACTAACCTTCCTCACAGATCACGTCACTGCACAGCACTTCATAAACTGAATTGGATCAAACTACCTCATCTCCTATCTCTCAACCAGCTAACATTCATTCATTCTATCTTACACCATCCAGACTACTGTTCATCACTTAAGAACAGCCCTACTCGAAAAGACCACTAAGATCCTCCAACAAATTACTACTTACAGTAACTAAGCCTAACAACAATCAAGGCAGTTTTCTATTCTCCCGCCAGATATCCAAGTCCTGGAATTCCATACCTCAAATAATACTAAGCACTAGCAATACATACAAATTTATAACACTGCTTAAGGAACTGCTTAAGGAACACCTAGCTAACACCTGGCTCTGCTCCTGCACTAACCCAGGTTGATCTATTATGTCCACCTCTTTTCTTTCAACCATAATTATCTTTTCTTTTTTTATATTCTAAACTGCTTTTTCAGTGCCCACCAAATGTCAGCATCTCTCAACCTACCTCTAATTCACTACTCCTTAAATCACTTTACACCTATCTCAAGTCTTGTATGTATCTTCTTTCCATCCTTATCTATTCACCTCCACACTGCCTTGTCGTCTCTGTTTTACGTATATGTACCACTAACATAACATCTAACTTCTATTTTTTTCATGGCTTCTGTACCATGAATGCTTTTCATAATATTTTCCTCCTATACCATAACATTTCACCTACAAACCTGCCATCTCCCTATGATGGTACAATCTACTTTTATTTGTCATTTTGCTGATTAGCATTTTTTTCTACTCAGAATATTATTACTCTACAGTGTATGTTTGTTAGACATATCTTTGTTTTGTGTCGTTTTGTGTCAATTAGTTGTTTAGCTTACTTACTGCCTAGATTTCTTGTATTATCCTGTTTGCTTTCTTGTATTGCATTGTAAAATTGTGTTTCCTGATATTGTACTGTAAAATTGTTATATGTTTCTGGTATAGTAAACAAAAAAATAATCCCTGGGATTCAGTAACGCTTACACAGAGTGCAAGAATAGTGTAAGCATTACTGCATGGAATATTGCCGCCGAGTGAGCCTGTAAACAAGCCTGGGGATGTGCACGAGCTTGCCAGCACTATTCATGCACGGAACACCACTGAATAATGCTAATTACCTCATTTGCTGGTGAAAAACATGCAAGTGAGGTGAATTAGCGATTCGGGAAGCAGGCAGGCATCTGTGCAGGAGTAGTGTTACCTGCAGAAATGTATTCGGCTACTAGCCAAATACATATCTGCAAAAATCAAAACGGAGACATGACAGCTCGAATAAAGCATGTATTGCAATATTTAGGCATGCCAATGGCTAAATATATGACCATTGGCATGTAAAAGTGTTTACATTTTATAAAAATAAAAGTTTTTTTTTTTTGGTTGATCTCAGCCATTTAAGCATAGGGCAGCGGCAAGCAAACTGGATTGTGCTGAAAAAAAAAAAAAAGATGTGAAAACACAGTTTTAAGGGAAATCTGCATTTTGCCATTATAGTCTATGGCATGCAGAATCAAAAAAACAGTGGTTGTTAAGGGGCAAGACTGGTGTAGTTCAGTAACTAGAGATTGAGGCAGTGGGGTATGCTAATGAGGGAAATTTACTGAATCACAAAAAGAATCTAAGTGCCAAACTTCACCTAACCGTGTAGGTGCTATAAGGCAGTGGTGTAAGCAGGAGGAGCAGCAGACATGAAAAGGAGGTGTGTCATGCTTGGTATAAGGATATTGGAGCTCCACAGCTCCCAGATATGGTTAGCTAAGTGCAGCTAAGCAACGTGGTGTGTCTGAGGCTGTATTGACTTATTCCATGAAATGAAGACAGTGTTCATGTCCAGGGAGGGCCATTTCTCAGGGTTTACATTTGCTAAACGGGTTTGCGCGGCACGTACCGGGTCTTTAAAAAAATAAAAAAATGGAAGTAGCAGGACTGTTTACATTTGGGCACCCAGTTTGCACAGCGTGACTTGGGCTTAAAAGGGTCAGAAATGGGAAGGGGAAAAAAAAGAAGAAAAAAAAAGGAAAATAGTAGAATAAAAGCAGTCAAGTACAAATAACATAGCTAGCAAGTGGAATGCATTATAGTCAGCCAATCATACAGGCAGCATCTGCAGCACAACAGTATAAACTATGCAAACACCTTACAGTCTGTTTTTTTTCCCAAAAACTCTGCACCATTGGTGTACACATGCAGGGGAATTTTAACCGAAAACATGTTAGGGCTGCCATCGCTTTGATCCATCAGTATGTGCTAGAGGATGAGGGTGGTGAGGAGGATAATGCTGACAACCACCACAGACCGAGGAGGAGGAGAAGAGTTCAGACCCAGGGTAACTTATCAGGAGCTACATTATCTGGAGATAGTCAAGCACTACAGGATGGACAGAGAGATGCTGCAGCAAATCAAGCTGTACCGGCCTCAACCCAGACCCAGAGCCAACAGAGGGGAACCCATCCCAGTGGATACCAAGGTATGTGCAGCCTTAAAAATACTAGCTACAGGTACTTTCTGACCTACTGGGGACATCATAGGGGTCTCACAGGCATCCACATCCAGGGTACTCCACCAGTTCCTGGATGCCATCCTACCACATGATGGTCAGCACATTTACTTCCCCAACACCCATGAGGAGAGGGCCAGCAATATGCATCTCTTCCACCATGTAGCAGAATTCCCGGAGGTACTTGGTGTGATAGACTACACGCACATCCATATCAAAGCACCACCTGGTGAACAGGGTAGGGTCTATATAAACCACAAGGGCTTCCCCTCCATCAATTGCAGGTCCTGTGCAATGCCCAGGGAATTATCATGAACATGTGTGCTGGCAGCACTGGAAGCTATCATGACTCCCACATCACAGCGGTACCAGGCATTTGCCAGTGGGAACGTCTCGTATGGCCATCTGGTGGGGGATGCTGGCTATGCACTGGAGCCGTGGATGATGACACCCATCAGAAATGCACACACACCCACACAAGAATGCCATAGTGAAGCTCACGCACAAACCTAAATCATAATAGAGTGTGTGTTTAAGATGCTCAAGTCATGGTTCCGCTGCCTTGACATATCTGGTGGAGCTTTACAGTACTCTCCAGCCACATGTGCACACATGTTCATAGTATTTGCCATGCTGCACAATATGCTCCTGTGGAAACAGCTGTAGCAGGAACAGCACTGAAAGGTCCACACAGCCCTCCTCCATTGCCAAGGTCCCCACAGCCACAGAAGTACTCAGAAGAGGAAGCCCTTGAGCCTGCTCCTGTAGGCAGATGGAGGCGTACACCATATGCCCAGGCCTTGGCAAAGAGGCAACGCATAGCACACACACTGACACATCTCTTTGACTCTCATACACAGTAAAATGGATGACACACGCATCACATTGCCTGTAATTTACCATGTATAGGCAGTGTACTGTGTGCATCCAACATAGGCATCCGTCAAGCACCATCCTCACAACTGCCACAGGCACAAGGTAAGTCAGTCTTCTTAACATTAAATGAATGGATTACTATGTTTTGGTAGCATATCTATGGAAATGCTGCATGCATGCAAAGGAATGGGGTGGCCTACTGGGAGAGCAGCAGACAACTGACAGCTATGTGGGACACCAGGAAATATCTACACAGTACTGGATTCCCCGCACTATGCAGTATCATTTAAGGTGACAAATCCCACTACAGTGTATGTGGGGGCCAACTAAGGGGGGGGGGTCATAGGTCACATGCACTGATGTCACTGTGGGGATCCTATACTCACTCCCAGACTCACACAGCAAGTCAGCCATAGAAAATCATAAAGGAATGTCTGGCAAAGGCACACAGATGATGACAATGATGGAATACCACCCTACAGACTTACACAGTGATATCACAGTAGGCCTTGCAGTTGCAGTAAGACTCTCTGAAGGGTAAGATGTTTGAAACTCAATTGTATGACGTTACAGTCTAACCTGTGGTCTGTAGTGATATGCCTCTATTCTCCAAGACAGGGCACAATACTATGCTAAATGGAACCAAAATGTAAAGCCAAATATCAGCACAGTCCATGCAAATGTGTACTGTTGACAGGTGTGCCCCCCCCCCACACCCATATTCACATAGAAATGCAGTAACATGTAGGTTTGTAGGGTAATAGCAGCAGAGCACGCACTGCCAGGGCTGTCCCAATCAACATAACTTGTTGCATGTCCACAATATGCAGTGGTCAATGAGCTATGCATATGTGTATGGAATACTTGTCAAAATGTGACCAGCAACCTCTCATGGCTATTGTGTCCTACTAGCCTAGGTACAGTACTGTGGTAGACAGGGCCATGTTCCACAAAATGTAGTGCCAACTATTTTGCATGTCAGCTACACATACGGTGGGAGTTGTACACACTGTTCAGATGTCAATATCCATTACTGCCAGGAACCTGGACAGGTCATGTACAGGGGGCCACACATATGAACAGTACACAGGTTGGGGTAACCTACATAGTGCCTACCATACCTCACAACTGTACAGACCTTTTGCAGAATGTACATCATATCTGTGGTGTCTTTATTCTGAAATACTGGTTGTCTGGCAAATCACTGGCAAACCAGGAAGGTCTAAAGTCAGAAAATATTGATGGATTGTCGTGTCTCAGACTTCATACCCTATAGAAAAATGCATGCTAATGCAAAATTTGTTATTCTATCACACTTCCAGGTTTCTAAGGCCAGTTGTTACAATGGTCTGTATATTTACGCCTTTGTCATCCACATACTCATGGCTTTGTCCTGATGTCTGTCTCCATATGTAGAGAGGTATGGTGCCTAGTAGTACAGCAGTGCATTCTGTCACTTACCGTTGTTACCCCAGGGGGTCCACTGCCTGGCCGCCTGGAAACATATGAGTGACAGAAGGCACTGGCTTGCTATGGATGGCCTGCAGCAGTCTTACATGGCCAACAGGCCACTGGCAAAGGCCCATGCCTCACCCATAGTGCCTCTGTAGGGAATGTCATGGGGTCTATACTACCGACATAACAGTCAACAAAATGCAAATGTAAGGCCATGCTGCTAAATGCTAGTATCATGCCTGTCAAACTCGTAGAGGAAGAGATCTGGACAAAGCCATACAAAATGATGGGATAAAGGCCCAACTACAGGGACACATTTGAAATATTGCTCTCATAATGTTAGACAGTTGATAGAATAAAAGAGGGGGTGTGTAGTAACATGGATGTCATGAAGGGTGTGAAGTCTGAATCTCTAATGTTCAGTCAGTATTTCATGATTGCAACCCTGAGGGATTTGCAACAAATGTGCTAGAAAACCATGACGTTAAGGGAAACCGACCAGATATAAGAGGCATGCATCTGGATAATCTGTGAGAATCTGTACAGTTGACAGGTATGGCCACACCAGGATATGATCTGTCAGGTAAGAAAAATACCGCACAAGCAGAAGATCCCCAGCCAGCATATCACCAAGGTGCTGGACATTTTACATGGCTTCATCAGTCAATCGGCTGTAGCCACACCTTCCACCTGGCCAGATTGTGAAAGAATGTCTAGCCTTTACCTCATAATATAGTCTGTGCATCATCCGTCTTGTACTTCTCTGGTAAATAACTGTGATTTATTTATTATTTAGTTATTTATTGACATTTGTTAACCAGGAAAGTCCATTGGGCCAATGACCCATTTTCAGTGGAGGCCCATGGAGAAAAGCTCCATACAGTCACAGAAATTTTTACATAACATCAGCTTACCTTTGAAAATCAAGAAAGTTTTTACACAATATAAATTGAAGTAGATATACAAGATAAATACATATTATAGAGGTATACAGTACAATAAAATAAACCCAGTGTGTTAGATTTTTAGTAATTCGGTTTGTATATTCTTATAAGTAAGAATACTGTTTAATCAATTCTGTTTATCCAGTCACAGAAGTAAAGAAAGCAAGAGAGATTGGATACAAAGACAGATAGTGTAAATTGCAACTATATTAAGTTAGTAAAATTATTTGTAGTATATAGTGGCCAAAACATTTAAGGTGGTTTAATTATATGACTACAAGAACAGACAAGGTTATTGAGAGTGTTCTTTTAGTGCAAATTTAAATGTTTTTTAAAGAGTCTAGTTGAGTAAGAGAGAAAGGGAGTGCATTCCAAAGTTTGGCAATGGCATGGGAATAGAGACATTGTCCAGCTCTTTTGTTGGGTTTAGTTATGGTTAAGAGTTGTTTGTTAGAGGACCTAAGATGCCGAGTAGGGGGGGGTGTGTTTGTATTATAGTTTGAAGGGATGGGAAGGGATGGGCAGTAGTTTGGATTATTTAATAGTTTGTGGGTGAGAGTACGTTGGGAGTAATGTAGGTAATGAGGGAACTCAACCCAGTTTACAGATTTAATGGCCAGGCAATGATGTGTACGAGTTGGCATGTTGGAGACAAACTTGGGTATTTTATAGTAGCACGACTGCAGTTTGTTCAGGAGAGATGTGTGTAGGTTAGTGAAAATAGAGCTTGCCAAGCTTAAATGGGGACTTTTTGATTGAGTTGAGTATATGCCAAGTAGTTTGGCTGTTTTTACAGTTTCAATTTCTGTATTGTTTTGAGAGAATATTTTAAAGTCTAATGTTAGAGGTTTGGTTGTGAAGAGTAAACATTTTGATTTTTAGGGATTAAGTAGCAGTTGAGTTTTATTAAGCCAAGATTCGATGGAAGTAAATGCATTTTGTGTTAACTTTAGGAGATCTGAGATGTTAGAAGATATAATTATTGTTGAATTGTCTGCGTATTTAATGAGTGTACTTTGCAGGGATGCTTTATGGAGATTATTAATAAATATGTTAAAAAGCAAGGGCCCAAGAACAGACCCTTGGGGGGGGGGGGACACCTGTGTTGTTGAGTAGGTAATCTGATTCTTTCTTTGCCATTTAACAGATTGTTTTCTGTTGTGTAGATAGCTATGGAGCCAGGATAGCATGTGTGGGGAGCAGTTTACGGTCTCAAATTGTAAACGTAGTTTTGAGTGTGACACTGTATCAAAAGCTTTTGATAGGTCTAGTAGAATCACTGATGTTAGGCCTGCATCAAGAGCTTTGTATGTAGTGTTGTTAAATGACAATAAGGCTGTTGTACTGTGTACTGGCCGAAAACCATGTTGGGTGGGTGCCAGTAGGTTATTGTCTGTGAGATGTTTTAGCAACTGAGAATGAATACACTTTTCTAAAATTTTAGATAGAGGTGAAAGTATGGAGTTAGTAGTAGTTAGTAGTTAGATCACTGATGTTACTGCTTTTGTGAAGGGGAGTAATAATTGAGTAATAATTGAGTTTTTCCATAGTTGTGGGACATATGATTCAGAGATTGATCTGGTAATGAGAATGTTAATTGGAAAAGCTGTAGAATCTGCTGCAAGTTTTAGGTATTCAGGTGGAAGGCCATCGGAAGAAGGGGAGCATGGTTTTAGTTTTGAGAGCAGTTTACAAACTAGAGAGGCGAGTACTGGTTATAATATAAATAGAGGAATGGATGGGTTTTGTTGGAATTGCAATTGATGTGGGGGAGTGGTTAGAGAGTGTATTGTTGTTTATGTTACCGATTATACTTTTGTTAGTTTGTAGAGAAAAATCATTAAGTTTTTTGATAGTATCAATAAAATAAGAATTGAAGGCTTGGGCAATTTCTTGAGGGTCTTTGGGGAAGGGTTGTGTTGAGTACCAGGATTTAGGAGAGAGGAAACAGAACAGTTTGGGGTTATTTTGTTGAGTAGTGAGTTTAGTGCAGAAACAGCCTTTTTATCATTGATGACTTGCTTTTTGGCATTGTTATGGAGTTGTTTATATCTGAGTTCAAGTTGTGGGGTTGGTTCTATTTCTATGCCATTCCTTCCAGGCTTTATCCCTGGAGGTAAGGAACTGTTTAGTTTGTTTAGTTAGCAATGGGGCATAGTTAGGCTTTACTATTTTGGTACGTGTGGGAGCAAGACTGTCTAGAATATCTAAAATGACTTTATTGAAGTAACTGACTGCTTCATCCAGTGGTAGAAATTTGGTAGGGGACCAGTTGTGGGTTTTTAGAGACAGTAGGAATAGTTGCTCATTGAAATGGATAAGATTACTAGTTGTTCTTAGACAATGCAGTTTGTCTATTTGAAGTTGAGTTCTATAGGTAGAGGCAGGGAGATGGTCACTAAAGTTGTTGAGTAGGGTCCCCTGCCTTGGTAAATTTTTGAGGGTGTGAGATGAGTATCCAGTCAAGGATTGATTCTATTTGTTTTTTTTTTTACCTTACAAGTGGCGTTAGAGATGAGTTGAGTAAAACTGTGCAAGTTAATAGTACTTACTGGGGAGTCAGATATGGGCGTTTGCCAGTTTATATTTGTGTTGCCAAGAATGATGGTTTAATTTGATATATTTTGGGTGGTCCAGGATAGTAGATCTTCTAGAGTAGGTATGCTTTGACCTGGGTGAATATAGAGTACAGCAATACATAATTGTTTTATGTTGTTGATGTGAAGGTTAACTAGTAATAATTCCATATTTCCGAATGTTGGTATAGGTTTATCATATGGTGTAACAGCTAAACTGTCATAGGTTCATAGGTTCATAGGTTCATACTAGGCTATCTGCCCAAGGGCATTTATAAGCCTAGCCCATAGTTATTTGGCTTTCGCCACCCCTTTAGTTTGAATAAAACTATGCCTATTATTTTGCTGTGTCTCTGTCAAGCAGTGACACTGAAGTAATCCCTGGGGTATATCTGCGATCCCCCATCCATTGGTCAAGATTCCTCTTGAACAAGGCCAGCGAGGTGCTCTGCCTCACATGTACCGGGATTTTGTTCCACAGCATAGGGAGTCTCTGGGTGATGAATCTGTCCCTCCAGCATGTTCTATTAATAACCGTGTCAAGGTTTAAGTCTCCCGCCCTTGTGGTTCTGAGGGATCTAGATTTTTTGAGGTGAAGCATATTCATCAAATCAGGGTTTGACATGGCCTTATATGTCAAGCACAGGTCACCTCTGAGCAAGCGGTATGAGACTGAATAGAGCTGGAGTTCTTTCAGTCGGGCAGCATAAGACATATTTTTGAGACCCTTTATCCTTTTGGTGAGGAACTTTTGGGGCCTTTCCAGCTGCTGCAGGTGTCGGGTCAGATACATTCCGAATGGGGCATTGTACTCAATCATAGGTCTAATGAGTGATGAGTACAGGGGGACGATGACCTCCCTTGATCTAGATGTGAATCCCTTCATGATCAGGTGGGCAATGTAGAAGGTTTTCCTAATTATTTTAGCAACATGAGTGTCAAACAAAAGGCTACTGTCAACCTGGGTCCCCAGATTAATGCGACACCACCACCTTTTTTATGTAGCCAGTCATTTCTATGTATATTATATCCTGGAGGGATTATTTCAATGTTAGCAATATGTGGTTTTAGCCAGGTCTCTGTGAGTGCTACAGTATCTGGGGAGAAGTGAGACAGCCAGGCATGGAATTCGGTGGTTTTGTTACAGATACTATGTATGTTAATTGTAGTGAAGCAGAGGTTCTTGGCATTAGAAGAAAGCTTCTGGGCAGAATGGTTGATTGGTCCAGGGTTGTGGTGAATGTCGCCACATAGAGAGAGGGCCTGGTAGTGACATGTAATTATGGAGGGATGTTGAGTAATGAAGAGAGGCCTATGGTGGGATTTACAAATTAATTTTAGTTTGATTATGATGACAGAAGGTCTAATTTTTGTAAGGTGCCAAGTATGGAAGTTGAATAAAGAGGGTGAGATGTCAGAGAAACTATGGCATTAGTGTGGGGTGCAATGGGTGATGTGGAAAATGTTGAAGTTGGGGAGTGGAATATATGTAGAGAGGTGGTGTGGGATAGGAAAAGAAGAATGGAGGTAAGGGAGATTAAGGTAGTACAATGTTTTGATGTATAGTACGTTAGGAAAAGGTTGTGGTACTATAGTTAAGGAGAAGAATGAGGAAGATTCAGGAAGGGAAAATTGTAAGAAGAAGAATGAGGAAGATTCAGGAAGGGAAAATTGTAAGAAGGAAGATAATTAGGGTGGAGTGAATGGGAGGATACTGGTGTAGGTGTCTGGGTGATTGAGCATTAGACAGGAAAGGGAAGAGCTTATGGAAGGTGTAAATGTAATTGATGGGGATGAGAATGGGAGTAGGGTAGGGGAGCGGAGTGAGCCCAAGTGGAGCGGGGGCAAACGGAACGGGCAGAAACCTTGAGGCAGCTTGCCAGACCACTGTAGAAACAATTTGTTAATGTGTGCCTCAAGACAGTGAAGCAGTTAAGAGTAGGCAGTTCATAGAGGTAAGAAAAACGCATGTAATAGCAACCTAACACATGCTGCATTATTAGTTCTGTATAGTTTTGCAGCTCTTGATATTAGCAGTTGCTAAAAAGAGAAACTAATGGAGGGAGACAGTTAAGGGGAAGGGATAGGGGAGTCCAACACTATTTGATTGGTTTAGTGAGCATGCTACTAGTCAAATAAGCACTAAAGTGTTTCACTGCAGAAACTTGCTTAGTACAGCAGGAAGATTAATGATACCAATAATTTCCCTGCAGGTGAGAAGAATGCTTGTATTTTTTGCCATGAGGAAGCTGCCAAGGGGTGGGAGATCCAATTAAGCAGGGTTAGTCAGGTGTGCTCACTGGGAAATTGCAAACAGCAGCTATAAGAGAAAAAAAATGTTAGGACAGGGGTATTAGCTGGGATGTAGGACAGAAGATGTATGACCACTAAGGAAGTGTCTCAGAGTAGTAATAGCAGAACTAGAAAGGGAGGATAGCAGACAGGGTTGTTAATAAAAAGGGCGTGAATCAGCAACCAAGATGGGGGGGGTGAGAAAGAAAAGTAGGAGGCTCTAAGAAAAGGGAGATAGATTAGTACAACAGAAGTATCAGAAATGAGGCAGAAGCAGAACACAATATATATGCAGTAAATCATTTTACAAAATGCCATCAATAGACATTGGTTACTGTAAGCCCTTTAAGGGAGTGTATACAGGTTTAATAATAAAAACGCAGCACAGTACATATCAGTTAACGTAAGTAAAATTAGTTCTACAAACAAAGCAGCTTAAGTAGACATGAAGAAGCAAGTAGAACACTGTATAGCAAGTAAAACACTTTACATAATGCACTCTATAGCAACTGCACTATTCTCTTCAGTTAACATTTCTTCAGTACATTTGCTGTAAGTAAAAAAGTAGATATGAGACCAGCCCCAGAAATACTTGCATAGAAAGCAGTACATTAGTTACAGTAGTGCCCCAAAAAAAAATAAACACATGCAGGTAATGCTTTAAACAGTGGTTGTGAAAATTGGAACTCTAGTTACAAAAAAAAAAAAAAAACTTGTGGTTACAGTTGGATGTTAAAGAACTTCACAACTGCAACTGAAAGAGGCAGACCACATGGCACAGTTTTATTTAAGCAGTTAGCAGAGTAGCAACCAGAAAAAAATAGCATCTGAAAATTTGGATGGAAAAAGTATGCTGGTGTAGTATGCTCACTCGTATCCTAAGTCTGGAAGATATCACCAATATTGGAAGAGTGCTGTGCAACACAAAAATGTATAGCAAAACTCAACAGTTTAAAGCACCTTGTAAACTCCAGTATAACAAAAGCAGTGTACAGACAATAAAAAGTACAGAATGCTCTAACAATAACAGCTTTATATATAACACTTAAGTGGCGATGTTCCAATTATATCTGTCAGTAGGTAATGACACAATACAGTACAGTGTCAAACATTACATATGTCAGTAAATGCCTGCTAAAACAAACCCTGTCACTCAAGGAACTCATACATTGATAAGAGCAATAGTTACAGTACCCCCTATTTTTGGCCCATTGTTTCCCCATATTGGCAGCCTATCTCCAGATATCTTGCACAAACAGGTTGCAGGGTATGGATGTAGCACACAACACCCCAGACTGGAGTGCAACTATCCCTGGAATGGATTCCCACACTTACTATAGAAGATCATGCTCCTACACTTAGAGAAGTGAAGCCCATGTCTGAAACCACTTTGGACTATGTCTATCTCTGTATTGTGCAAATGTCTTTGCATACACACAGCTATGTAAACCTAACTGTCTCCACATACACACATAGACAGGATCACCCACAGCCAGCTGTAGGTGGCACATATGTGGTATATCTGCATCTATTGTGTGTGATACACACACACACACACACACACACACACACACACACACACATATATATATATATATATATATATATATATATATATATATATATGGGCAACATATTACAGTATGTCAAATATACACACAGACATGGAGAAGAGAGGGACAGAGTGATAGAGTAAGATACACAGGGAGATGCACACAGACAATGAGTCATACACAGGGATACACTGACTGGCATAGAGTGGTGTCCTGCTGCAGATAGTTGCATACCAGTTGTAAACACTGGCATGTGCCAGCATGAAGATGAGATTCATTGTCTGAAGGTACTGAGGTGAGGGTTGGAATATCACATCACCTTCCTTTGTGCGTGTCCGTAGGTCTAAGTATTATGATGCCTTACCCACCCAGTACACTTCCCATTGCCCTAGTTTACATCTGCCAGTGTCATTCACCTTAGAAGTACCTTTGGACTGGCTTCAGTCCTGTAAGCTCTATAGCACATGTGATAACTGCGTAACACTATCATAGAAATAACTAGGTAGGTATGGTTCTAATTATGGTCCCGGCATAAGTAGCAGTGGATGTTAAGTTGTCAATCTTGCCTTCATTCTTGCTGGATGGGTTCAGAGCCGATCCTCGGCTCCGACTCGGCCTTATACTAAAGCTCGAGAGCTATTTACCGGCTCGAGGCCCTCCACATATCCCACAATGCTAGACGTCAGATACCCAGATTTCATTTGCCGCTTCAGCTACGAGGTTGCGAATTTACCAGCTCCAGGTTATATAACTCTTTTCTAGCGTTTTTTATATATATATATATATATATATATATATATATATATATATATATATAGTTTTTTCTTATTAGATTTTGTCTCTTAGTGTTTCCCTTTCTAACCCCTTGAGAAACCCCCTTTAAAAACTCTTTTACTGTATTTTTTTAGAGTTTCCTCCCCCTCCTCCCTACCCGTTAGGGTAGCGTTAATTTTCCTTATATATATTCTACCCTCTAGGGTTAGTTTTATATAATCAGCAATGTTTTTATTCTTATTCTACTACTGATATATATATATATATATATATATATATATATATATATGTATGTATGTATGTATATATATATGTATATATATATATATATATATATATATATATATATATATTCTACTTTATAATGATAGTTAGATATATTGTTAACAGTTTTATTATACTCATTACTATATTGTTGGTGTTGTTAGTTTTTTTTTCTAGTGCATGTGTGTGTGTGTGTGTGTGTGTGTGTGTGTGTGTGTGTGTGTGTGTGTAGTGTTTAAAGCACTAGTTACCTGTTCCCTTGGTATCCTTTTTTTCTACTTTTCATTATGTCTAAGGATACTAAGGTCTCAAGTTTCAAGAAGTGTGACTCGTGCTGTCAGAAGATGTCTCTGACAGATGGTCACACTTCTTGTGTGTATTGTTTGGTCCCCCTACACCTACAGGACTCTTCTGCGGTCTGTCATGCCTTCAGTCCGAGAGTCCTGCAGGAGCATAGGAACAAACTTATTTTGAGGGGCTTGCTTAAGCCTGAAGGGACCCCGACTAAGCCTTCGTTGGGTAAACCCTCCAAGCCCGCTAAACCGTCGGCTCCCTGTTCAGAGCCGTCACTGAGCAGAGCGCCTGCCTCCTCGTCGCTTCCAGCTGGAACCGACACTTCGAGACCTCCGTCGGCTCCGGCCTTAGTATCGGAGCCTTCTGTGAGCCGAAAACGCTCGAGGTCTCCCTCTTTGGAATCCGTTCGTTCGGCTCCGAGTTCTTCGTTACTACAGTCGGAGCGGAGCCATAGGTCCCACTCCTCTCGGTCCTCCAGGCTGTCTGATCACGACCTCGAGAGGGTGGTCAGTAGACTCTTAAAGTCGCAGGCACTGGCCCAAGTGTTGACTAGCCCTTCTCAGCAGACTGTGGCTATCCCTGTATCTTCATCAGTTCCTCCTCCGACTCTACCACTGTGTTCGGAGCCGGAGCTCATTGGGGCTCTGAGCGTTGGAGCCTATACCACACATTTCGTCTCCCTCGTCGGCTCCAGTCTCTTCATTGGTTCCGTCCATGGAGGGATCCGGGCATCGAGACTCCCTCAGCAGCTCCGAGGGGGCGAGTGGCATCGGACCCTTGTCCGACCCCATTCTCCCTCTCGGTGCCTCGGCGCAGGTGAGCTCGGCCCCGACATCGGCCTTGGAGCCGTCACTCTTGGTGCCAGGAGGGGTTCTCATCTCTTCGGAGCTGGGACCTTCCTCTCTGCCTGATAGGGGCACCTTCAAGGTCATGAGGAGCGTACTGACTCCTGGGTCGGTTCCACGATCGGCCCCTTCGGCTCCTCCCCCCTGGTGCCTGCTTCGGTCTCTGTCCACCCTCCTGACCCCAAGCATGGAGAACAAACGCTCCAGGTCGCCCCACTGGGGGTATCTTCCTCTTCCTCTTCCGAGGCCTCCCCCAATCATTCGGAGGAGCCCCCCTCAGAAGAAAACATGTAAGAGGAAACATGTTGACTCCCCCGAGTCAGTCACGTCTGACACCGATTTGGAGGATTCGGAAGGATCCCCAAGGTCCCCCTCTGAGGATGTCTCCTTTTCAGACATCCTTGAGATCCTTAAGCAGAGGGGGAATTGGACTGCCCTTAAACCTTCCGAGGATGAGTCGGTGTACCTGGACGCGTTTGGTTCTCACCCTTCCCCCTCCTGGGTGTCTCCGCCTTTTGACACGCTCATGGAAGTGGTTGCTCAGAAGGCATGGACAGCCCCGGACTCAATGGAACCAACTCCTCATAGGCCCGCTAAATTTATTACAGCCCCATCGGACAAACAGTTTCTAGCTAAGGGGGTCCCGGTTGATGCCATGGTGGTGGCAGCGGCCACTAAGAAGGAGTTGGCTGACCCTTCGGGGCCTGTACATCCTCCTAATAAAGAGTCTAGGACAATGGACAGGTACAGGAAGCAGATGTTCTCTTCAGCGACCTTTGCCATGCGGTCGCTGAATTACCTGTGCCATTTCACCCGACTTCAGAGGGATCTTCTCAAAAGAACTGGGTGATACTCTTCAGGATCCATTGGCTGCGGGGTCTCAGGATAAGGTTAACTCCCAGCTGGTGACCTTAAATTCCATAGTTAACTCCTCCATGCAGCTCATTTGTTATGCGGCCGATGGTGCGAGTAGGTCTTTGAGAAGACACGCCTGGATGCGGTTATGTAACTTTGCTGACCCTATAAGGCATCCTTCACCAATACCCCCTTCGATGGTTCGGCTTTGTTTGGACCACAGGTGAAGGATACACTTACCAGGTGTGAGCAGGAAGGCAAGACTCTCTCTGCCGTGGGAGTCCGTTTTTCTACTCCCTCCAGACCATACCCCAAAGGTCAGAAGAGTGAAAAAATGTGGTTTTGTAAACCCCACAGAGTCGTGCCTGACACGCATGGTGAGTTTTCCTCCTGGGGCAGAGGAGGAAACAATAATAGATGCCGCCCTAGGGGCAGAGGGGGTCCACAAAATCAGGGTAGCAAAGAATCTTTCTCTGACAAACCCTTCCAGCACCCCTGAGGGGCTGACCGACTGTCCACCTTCGGAGGCAGTCGGGGGAAGATTGTCACTGTACCCAGAAGCCTGACAACTCCTCACACAAGACCGATGGGTACAGTTTATCATATCCGAAGGTTACAAAATTCCCTTCGTCCGCACCCCTGTACAAACATACAGATCCTTCCCAACGGTTTCTGATAGCAACGCACATCCCCGGGAAGTCCAACGTCATAGCAGACAGGCTAAGCAGAGCCATTCTCATGCCTCACAAGTGGTCTCTCAATCAGTTAGTAGCAGACAAGATTTTCCGCAGATGGGGTCAACCTTGCTGCGACCTTTTTGCAACCCCTCTCAACAGCAAGTGCAAAGACTTCTTCACTCTCTTTCCCCTCCCCAGCCATTCCCCCAGAGACGCTCTAGTACACGATTGGCCCCGGGGTCTCCTATATGCATTTCCGCCTTTTCCTTTGATTCCCAAACTGATTCAGAAAGCGACCGCTTTGGTTTCCAGGATGATCCTCATTGCCCCTTACTGGCCTCGACAAATTTGGTTCCCATTCTTACATCATCACCTATTGGAGCAGCCCTGGATTCTGGACCCAGTGCCAGACCTGTTGGTCCATCAATCAGGCGGGCTGCACCAATCCGTTCAATCTCTCATCCTCACAGCTTGGTTGTTCCACTTCCAACCTTAGCCAGGCTTCCTCATATTTCTCAGCCAGTGCGTGAAATCATCCTTTCTTCACACAAATCTACTACCAGAAAAACCTATGCTAGTATATGGAGATGTTTCTCCTTCTGGGCGGAGGCCAGAAATATAGATCCTTTTACAGCCCCTGTCCACAGTGTTCTGGATTTTTTGGCAGAGCTTTTTCGAGCGGGCTCCTCTTCTGCCACCATTAGAGTCCAATTGGCTGCTATCACTAATTTTCACGCTGGCCTGTCAGAGACCAGCATCATGTCCCATAAACTTTGTAAAGCCTTTTTTAAAGGGACTGTTTTGCTGAGGCCTCCGGTTAGAGATCCCCTGTCTCCATGGGATTTGAATCTAATATTAACTTCCCTGATTCTCCCTCCTTTTGAACCTGCAGCCACCTGTTCCTTAAAATTACTCTCCTGGAAGACTCTCTTCTTAGTAGCCATCACCTCAGCTAGAAGAGTGTCAGAACTTCAAGCCCTCTGTATTCGTCCTCCCTATCTTGTTTTTCACAAAGATAGAGTTTCACTCAGAACTAATCCTTCCTTTTTACCCAAGATTCCTTCCGAGACAAACCTGAATCAGGCCATTGATCTTCCTGTTTTTTTCCTAACTACTCAAACAGAGCTGAACAAAAGCTGCATTATTTGGATGTTCACAGGCAATTACATTTTTATTTAGATAGGACAAAACTAACTAGGAAGTCGGACCAGCTCTTCCTGTCCTATGCTGAGGGCAAGCAGGGCATACCAGTGTCTAAAGTATCTTTATCTAGATGGTTGGCCTCTTATCATTTACTTCATTTACCAACTAAGACATAAAGAACTCCCTAAAAAACCAAAAGCTCATTCCACCATAGCGTTAGCTACGTCAGTAGCCTTTCAAGCAAGACTTCCAATGGAATCTATTTGTGCTGCAGCCACATGGGCCACTCCTCATGCCTTTATTTCTCATTACAAGTTGGATATGGCCTCCAGGAGTCGGGCTGAGTTTGGTTCCACTGTGCTCAAGAGTCTGTTCCGATGAGCCACCCAGGGCTAAGGTGCTAGGGACACTGTCCTGTCGAGCAAGAATGAAGGAGAGATTGACAACTTAACATTAAGAAGTTATGTACCTACCATAATGTTCCATGTTAGTTGTCTTCTTCTCGCCTTCTTTCTTGCATCCCACCCGCCATCCCCCTAGCCTTGACAGACCGAGATTAATCCTTCTGAGGCTTTATTCCTCTACTTGACTATTAAATAGGTTATGTCCTCCTCCGTTGTTACCACTGTAGGTAAACTTTATAGCAGGGACAGGTGTCTCCATGGCGTTGGCTCTACCAAACGAGATCTGGGTATCTGACGCCTAGCATTGTGGGATATGGGGAGGGCCTCAAGCCAGTAAATAGCTCTCGAGTTTTAGTATAAGGCCGAGTCGGAGCTGAGGATCGGCTCCGAACCCATCCAGCAAGAAAGAAGGCGAGAGGAAGACAACTAACATGGAACGTTATGGTAGGTACATAACTTCTTATTGTGTGTGGGGTAGTGTGTGTGTGTGTGTGGGGGGGGGGTGTAGGAATAAGTGTTTTAGTCCATTCCCACCCAGTACACCTCCCATTGCCCTACTTCACAAGATCTGCTGATGTCATTCACTATAAAAGTACTGTTGGACTGGCCCCTTCCCTATAAGCTCTGTGGTGTGTGCAATAACTGCATAACACTGTAGTACAAATAACTATTTAGCTAGAGGGTTCTAATCTCAGTCCTGGCAAATGTTGAAGTAAGTGTGTGTGTGTGTTTGTACATTAAAGATTTTGACTCCATTCACGTCCTGTACACTTCCCATTGCCCTACTTTAGTAGTCCTACTGATGTGAGATACCTTAGAAGCACCTTTGGGCAGCCCTCAGCCCTATAAGCTCTGTGGCATGTATGATAACTGTGTAACACTATAGTACAAATAGCTAGTTAGGTAGGGGTTCTTATCTCACTCCTGGCAAATGTAAAAGTGTGTGTGTGTGTGTGTGTGTGTGTGTGTGTGTGTGTGTGTGTGTGTGTGTGTGTGTGTGTCTGTAGGTTAAAGGTTTTGAGTCCATTCACACTCAATGCACTTCCCATTCCCCTACTTTAGCAGTCTTGCTGATGTCAGTCACCTTAGAAGCACCTTTGAGCAGCCTTCAGCCCTATAAGCTCCATGGCACATACGATAACTGGGTAACACTATAGTACAAATAACTAGTTAGGCGGGGGTTCTAATTTCAGTTCTGGTAAATGTGTGTGTATTTGCATATGTAAGTGTGTATATTGTATTTTGTGGTCTCTCTCATCCCATTACATCACCCATTACCATACATTACAAGGGCCAGAGGTTATCTTCACCTTAGAAGTGCCTTGGGACAACCTTCACCCTGTAAGCCTCGTGGCACGTGCGATAAATGCATAACACTGTAGTATCAGTAACTAGATAAGTAGGGGTTCTAATCTCAGCCCTAGTAAGTGTGTGTTTGTGCTCGTGCGTACGAGAACAGTATCGTGTGTGTGTGTGTGTGTGTGTGTGTGTGTGTGTGTGTGTGTTTGTGTGTGTGAGAATCATATCCATTGGGGACAGGTTTTGCAATTTTGAGGCCTGACTCACCCAGTACACTGCCCATTGCCATACTTTGCATGGGCTGGTGATGTTGTTCACCTTAGGACTGTGGGCCACTCTTCACACTATAAGTTCTGTGGCTCGTGTGATAAATGGATAACCGTGTATCAGCAATAATTAGATAGGTAGGGGGTTCTAATCTCAGTCCTAGTAAGTGTGTGTGTGTGTGTGTGTGTGTGTGTGTGTGTGTGTGTGTGTGTGTGTGTGTGTGTGTGTGTGTGTGTGTGAACCGTATCCGGTGTATGTGTCTTAAGTGAGAACTATATCCATTATGGGGGTGGATTTTACATTTTTAGGCCATGGTACTCCCAGTACACGTCCCAAGGTCCACTTTACAAGGCCTGCTGTCTTCATCAACCATAGAAGTATCTGTTGACACTGTTCAACCCAATAAGCACCGTTCTGATTAACAAGATAGGCAGAGCTGCTAATCTCAGTCTTGGCAAATGTGCGTATGAGTGTATTTGTGTGTTTAAGTGTGTATAACAGTAGATTTGAGTATTTTGGGTCCATTCTTACTCAGTAAATCACCCATTGCCATACCTTACAAGGCCTGGTGGTGATGTTCACCTTTACTATTTATGAAGCG